>NC_016089.4:3695127-3720938 GCF_000004515.6 Glycine max | reverse complement strand
CCTGTATGTGCGTGATTTTTTTGATGAATTCATACTCCAACAGAAATGAGCTAGCCTCGGAATGCAAAGATGTGGAACTCTACAGAGAACAAATTGTAGAAAAGGAATAAAAAAAGAAAGGGTTTTGGAATCTTCAAATATTGAAACTTGTAATGCAAAGAAAGGGAACGAATGCAAAGACAACAAGAAGGCAATGTTGCCTGCAATTTACACAGGATAACGGTCTTTGGTCAGCTTCAAAGAGAGAGACTCCGTTTTCAAGTTTCAATGTTGTTATCATAAAAATTACAGAACGTATTTGGAAAAATATATTTCAAAGAATTAGATGACAACGTATTACTTCCCGATAACTATAAATTCAAGTTTCAAAAACAGGAGTATAATATATAAGCTTAAATAACTTCTTTTTTCTTTTTATTTTTAATACTTTAAAGATTTCTTTTAGTTCCGATATACTTTTAATTTCTTTTATTTTAAAAATCTCCACGTAAATAATTAATTATATTTGTTGAAGTCGTGTATAGTGAGAAAATATTTGGATTTTTTTTTGACAGAAAATTTGGATATAAGTTATGAAATTATAAATTCAAACTGTAACTTAATGTACCAAAAAAATACTAGTAGTAAATATTTATTAAATCTAAGTGTATATTAATTACTTAAACAAAGAATCATTCATTACATTTATTAAACATGAATTAGGTCAATAAAGCTATCCTTGTTGAGTTTTCGTTTCTTTATTTATCATATAGTAGCGCATTAAAATAACGGGCTGAAGATTTAAATGGGCTAAAAGTATGTAATCTTTGTCCAAAGTTCATACATATGTATAGCCCAATTATAGCTTTTGACCCGTGCCGTTTATATTTTCTTCTGGACCCCCGTTGATTATTTCTAGTTTTCCAGAATGCAATAACAAAAGGTATCTCCAAAATAAAAAATAACAAAAGATAGATTTTAGGGGGCATATTAATACTAATAATAAATTAGGGGTCGTCACGAAAAAATTTAGTAACAATTATTTAAATTTGACAACATTTTAATAAGTATTAAAAAAAATATTACTGAAGGACACATGCATGTATAATAGTGAAAGTTGTCAGCATGTATGGTAATTGTCATCATTTCTTCTCGTGAAAAAATAAGAGAAAAATTAATATTAATAACGTGTAGATTGTAGAATATATAATTGATACCGTCTTATAAAAAAATAATCCATATATTACATTTTAATATTTTTGTTAATGTTATGTTCTTGTTTATTTTATTTTAAAAAATCCATAACAAAATTGGTAATGTATTATATATATATATATATATATATATATATATATATATATCGAAAGAGTGTTTATATTTAGACATCCATAAATTTTGAATATCTAGTTGATATTTTTATTTTTTTCTCTAGTTATTTTTTTTCTATCAAATCATATGACATATTATATTTATATTTTTTTATTTTTTTCTATCAAGATATTACACGGCCCATATAAGTCTCTACGCAAATTTATTGATCATATTGAAATTTTAAAATCCAATTTAAAACAAAATGTCCCATTTATCTATATATTAGAATAATAGTTTACGTTCTATCAAAAAGGTGAAATTGTATTTTCACTCATATTTTTCATAACTTATTTTAGAAAAAAAATTAAAAAAAAAAAGAGAAATAGAAAATAAGATGAATGATAGGATACAGATAAAAAAGAATATAAAAAAATATTGTAAATATTTGTTATAAGAATAGAATAATTTTAGCTAAACTGACATAAAAGAATGATTCACATCATATTTCTCTTCCTTACTGATAGTAAAAGAATTTATATTTATGTAATAAATAAATTATTCATATGGAACTATATAAAATAAACCCAGATTTAACCATCGATTGCTGCCAGCTTCATATATTTGAGTTTTTAGGTGAATTTTTTTTATTATTATATACGGTTTCTGCAGTGAAGTTTCGTAGTTTCCCAAGTATTGTAGAACGACAAAGGTCTCCATAAAGATTAAAGTCTTGAACAGGTCTTCCTAGTCTGAATTGTGTTAATGAAACCGAGCATAGTTTGAAGACCCTTATCATCTACAACCAAAAACTAAGAAGCATCAAATCAAAAATAATTCTCAGATTTCAGAGACATTGAATGCACAAAACCGATATTCAAATATTTCCTAGCAACATTCATAGTTGCTGTGAAGTGTGAACAAAATTAAGTAATAATTAATTGAATGAGGAAATGCCACTAACCAAGTCTAGGAACTGTGTGCCCTTTAGGGTGGTGAATCACCATAGGATCCTTGAATGCTTCCAACAAAGCAATGCTGTCTGGCTTCGCAAAATCCTTCTCCCCTTCATCATATAACACCAACAAAGTGTATTAATTAATCAGTTGAAGGCTTATATATCTTTCTGGTTTATCAAATGTGAGCCATGTTTCTTTTTTTACTTCTAAATTGTGATTATTTTGCATACTTAGTTTTTACTACAAATTAGAGAGACAAAAATAATCACTTTTTAAATTTTGGAAACTGGTGGACGAAAACTGTGTTGAAAGTTTAAGGATTCAAAAGATATTTAAGCTGCAATTCAATACTACTACACTAATATTAATGGAAGAAACAACACAAATTATTAAAGTTAAGTCGAAGGAAAAGTTGTTGAAACAGAGAATTATAAGGGATTTGTGTTTGTTTTTTTTAAGTACCTATAAAGTGAAGAGACGGGCAATCCATTTGTTTTGAATATGGATTAGCAGCCAGTTTAGGCATTCCGTACTTTCTTCCACCAAACTTAGCTCCTGATATCACAATCAGGAACTTGATCTTGTTCACCTTCCCAAGTGCCACACCCTATAGTCATCACTCATCACTTTAATCAAATCAAATGTACGTAAGTGCATTTTATTCTTTTACCAAAACATGGGAGCTAGAAAAGCGCCTCAAGTCATTATCTAAGAAGAAAAACTGTATCTAATAAATTGATATTTGCCAATCAAAAAAGAGGAAAACTGTAAACAATAAATAAGACAGGTTCTTAGGTTTTTTTCTCAGCACCTGTGCTTGCAATCCTAGCAATGCAGCTGCTAAAACTGCTCCCTGAAGACAATATTCCTAATTAATAAAACAGAGAAATACACAAGATTCAAAATTTTGAGTAATAATATAAGCGCATGGTTCACACCTGAGAGAAACCCAATAAACCATCAAAAGGACCATTTTTCAGCATGTAATCTTCAATGTATACTAAACATTCTTCAAAGTTGGTATACTCAGTGAAGTCCTGCACACGAATAAATAAAAAGTTAATTAGCACCATGATATGACTATGATTAACATTGATTAATTGTCCCTACAAGACAACCTCATTGGCTTGGAACCATTCATAATAAGGAGGGTCAAAAATGCCTTCAACATCAGATCTTCCCTGTGCGAGAAACTGGCCATCGAGGAATACAAAGTTCAGCTTTTGTAAGACAGGTTCAGGCCATCTTAAGACTAATTGCTTGAGAATTTCACTACTAGTCCTGAATCCATGGAGGCACAGGATTCTGAGTTTTCTCTGGCTTTCGTGATCTTCCATAACAGAGAAATTTATTTTAAAAAATAAGTAAATACTCCCTCCATATTTATTTATAAGATAAGTCAACATTTTGTTTTCTTTTATTGTAAAATTTAATAAATTTGATTTCATTTCTGTTGTGCATTAATTTATTTCCTTCTCTTATGAAGATTGAAGAAGAATGATAGACTCTCATTGATGTTAAATGATAAATTCTTAAAAAATCTTATAATGATAAACAAATTTAATGTTAATATCTAAATTAATCAATTTTCTTATAAATAAGAATGGAGGAAATATTTGTTAGAAAAAATCATTAAAAAATATTAGTAATTATTTGTAATATTAGTCTTTGATTGAAATTAATAGTTTGACTTTGGGATGTAATTATGCAATAAATATTAATTTCAATTGGAGAATAACATTAGAAATACCTAAAAATATATTCTTTTGTTCTCTTTTATAAGAAAAAACTTTAATATTTTTATTTTTTAAATATAAGGAAATCTCAATTACTTTTATTTTATTTAATGATATTATATTCAAAATATCATTCATTTAATGATATTACATTTCAGTTATTATTTTGGTATTCAATACCACATATGCATGAGTTATCGCAGACGAAGGGTCTGCAGCTTTACTTATTGGGGTTAGACTCAACCTTTCCCAATCTCAGCCTAACACATGCTAATATATAGACCCATACAATAAACAATAGAACTAAACCATACAATCAAAGTGTAAATGAGTTGAGTAATTTGTTTGAACTGTGGCTTTTATGTTACTCTCTAACACAGTGACCGGGAGAACTAACGGGAAGTTGAAGGTCTGTCTTATTAGATTATGGTCTTTACCAGAGTTTGAAAATCCGAAAGTCATTAAGAGTCTTGAGATGATATTGCTAGATGAAAAGGTAAGTAAAACTATTATTTCAATTATATCCAAATATTATATAACATGTGTTTTATGTCAATACTCTTATTGCTTCATTTTTTTTCTTACTTATAGTCAGATAAAATTCTTGCATTGATACTAAACAAAGGATTGATATCAATTTGCCTTTGCCAGTTACATTAATCCATTTTTACAAAAATTATATTTCTTTATCAACCCGTGCATTGCACGGGTGCACTCACTAGTTAGTTGAAGGCTTATATGTCTTTCTGGTTTATCAAATGTGAGTCTTGTTTCCTTTTTTACTCATAAATTTAAAAGGGATTATTTTGTATCCTCGGGTTGGTTTGTTTAAATTTTAAAAAATAATTTTAAATTAAATTTTTAAAAAATGATTTTTTGGTAAGTATATATGATTTTTGTTTATCAGATAAGTATATGTGAATTACTTCTTAAAATAAATGAAAAGCTATTTTTTAAGTAGAAGCAGTTTAGACAAATATATTTAAAAAATAATTAAAATACTTATTTTATTAAAATAAGTATTCATTTTAATAAATAAATTTAAACAAACTGATAATTAATTTTTTTTACAAATTAGATTGATAAAAATAATCACTTTTAAATTTTGGAAACTAGTGGAAGAAAACAGTGATCAAATTTAAGGATTCAAAAGATATTTTAGCTTTAATTCAATACTACTATAATAACAATGAAAGCTCCACCAAAAAATAATAATAATAACAATGGAAGAAGCAACAATAACTTTTAAAGTTAGATGCAAAGAATTTTTTTTTTTTTTGAAAGATAGAATTATAAGGGACTTGTGAAGTGACGGGCAATCAATTAGTTTTGAATATGCATTAGAAGCCAATTTAGGCATTCCGTACTTGCTTCCACCAAAATTGGCTCCTGACATCACAATCACAAACTTGATCTTGTTCACCTTCCCAAGTGCCACACCCTATAATTAGTCATCACTCATCAGTCATTACTTTAATCAAATCAAATTTAATCCTTGCAAACTTAAGCATTTGATCGGATTACTACATCAATTTAACTCATGGTTTGGGAGATTTCTATTGCTTGATCAGTAGTTACTCCTTTGGGCTACCAAAGGTTCTGGTCTTTAATGATGTTGTTGAGTGAGTATAGGTAGTACTCCCTTTTTAAGTCTCTCCAAATTGTTTTAGTTTATGCCGAAATATTAATTAACAGAAAATTAAGAAAGAAATATTTTGTTAATGTATCCACTTGTTTTTTTAAAAAGGTTATATATCTTAGCAAATTAGAATTATCTTAAAATATACTTAGGATCCTTCTAAAAAGATAAATAGACGTATTAGTAAATTCTTGTTGAATTTATTAGCCTACCTACTTATTTTATAAAAGGAACACTTTAATAAGTTATAATTACAATGTTTTAAATGTAGTATTGAATAAGTTGTGTTAGGTACCATTTACTTATAACAACTGATGAGTCTAGCTTCAATTTTAAGAATTCTGTGCTAGTAGGTAATTTACACAATTATCAAAAAGTCACTGAAATTAGTAGCTTGTTTTATTAGTATAAGTATATCAAGCCCTAAGAGATGAAGGAAGAGTGGGGAGATTGTCACTGACTCACCCAGGAGAGGAGAAGTGGGGGAGAGAAAAATGGTGGTTGCTGTGTTTATAACAAGATCTAAAGTAAGAAGTGTACAAATTGATTCTTTTTTTTTTTAATCCAAATTTCGGATTAAGTTACACGATTTTTAAGTTCCAGGTACCAAATTTAAACATGTGTTATTGGAAACTTCCTATTATCACTGATAATTATTGTAGTTTGTCAAATCAGTAAGGTTAATGACTTTTGGGCTTTAGAATCTTATTTTGGAAATAGCTAAATAAAACTACCTGTTTTCTAAATGCACCTCCATCCCTTATGTAATTTTATTTTTTCCCAAAAACACCCCTCACGGAAACTAAATTCTGTAAAAGTATTAAATTTTAATACTTCCAAAAAGTATTTTCAAAAGTCTTATAATTCTTTTCTGGAATTTACTTTTTGGAAGAAAAAATCGAGGTCGTATGAATTTGATGAGAGACACCAAACAAGACTCACTAACCCTCTATTTGATAGAGGTGAAATAGAACCAAAAAATAGTAAAATGAACATTAATATGAGATGGAATCCACCCTTTTACACTCTAGTTTAATTAAAAACTTTAATTTCATTTCATTCAACTCTACCAAACACACATTAAATGTCATCATCTTGGAGTATGCCCTTTACACTCCCATAGAGTAGGGTGCAACCCAATCTCTTTTTTTTTATTATGTAGGTGTTAGCAACATGAGAAGAGCATTCCTCATAAGTCCATTTAAGCCTTCCGGTACTACCAAGAATAAAAAAAAGTGTCAAAGGATCACCTTGACATAGACCCTTATAACATTGAAATTCTTGGGTAAGGTGAGCTTTCATTTACCAAAACCGAAGGCCAAGAAGATTGTAGGCATCCTTTAATCCCATTTATCCACCTTTCATGAAAATCCATGCTTTGCTACATATAGACAATAACACATACGACAATAACAGGGTGCATAAGGGAGGATTGACATCAAGGAATAGTATTTTATGGGAGTGTAGAGGGCGGACTCGTCAATGACATTTAGCAAGTTTTGCTTTGTGTCTCAAAAAATAGTATTCGGGTGTGTTAAAATTTTAACAATTTCTAAAATTTGGTTTCTGAAGAATGATAATTTAATTTTAAAAAGAAAACGCACACATAAGAAAAATGCATTTAGCAAACAACGTAGGTGCATTTAGCAATCTCCCCTTCCCCACCGACACACACTCCTGGTTCACGCATAGCCCACTCCATCCTCAACAACTTTGTTTTAAGAAAACTATCTGAGAAAAAATGTCATGTATTCAAAATATAAAATAATTTTATACAATTATTCAATCACAAATTATCATCTAATTAATTTATTAATATTTATAATAATTATTTTTAAAATCATATAAATAATTATTTTTTATTTAAAGACAATATAAAATTATATTATATTATCAATATAGACATTAAATTCTTATATATTAAAAATTTCATTTGGACCATTACTTTTTTTGGTTTTCGAGTGAGTTGATATCTAATAGTTCTTTTGATAGAGATTCAAACTTTAATTTATCATGTTCTAAGAGATTAGTTCCTTCGGTTAAATGTAAATCACACTGATGATTTGAATCATTACTTTTGATTAGTATAACTGATTCCTATGTGTCCATCAAGGTTAACGTGCAGCCTATCCCAAACCAAAGTTTTTGTTTCCAAAATTCACTTATTAAATTCAATTTTTTACTTATTTAATGCTAGTTTTTGCTATAATAATTAAAATATATCATTTTTATTATAAATTTATGTTACAAAATTAATATTGAAAAATTTATTATTTTATTCATTTTAAAATTTTAAAGTAAAATTTTTATGCTTTCCCTTATTTTCAAATAATTAAAGACATTATCTTCACTTGAAAATCATTAATAATTCAATTTATTTTTAATAATGACGAACTTTTTAGGATAATTAGGGAAATATTTATTTTTCCTAATGAATCTTAAATATTTTTTCAATGATTTTTTAATATGAATCTGGCATTGGTTTAAGTTATGCAGTCAATCAAATGTATTTTAATATTAAATTAACATTGGTTTAACTTACGTAGTCAATCAAATGTACTTTTGTTTTTTTACGCAAAATTCTGTTTTTTTAATTTCCAAAATTAATTTTTAATAATAAAAATTATTTTAAATTAATAACTAAGCTTTTTTATATTTATTTGAAGTCTTTATTTAAACTTTTATCTGGTTTGCAGCTTATGGTTTTGAACGTATTTGTCATTTTTGAGCTATATTATTTTAATTTTGTTTAATCTATTAAAATCTTATTTCTAACTTTGTAAAATCTATTAAAACTCTTATTTCTAAGCTTCTCGAACTTTTGGAATCAACCGTGCAGTCAGAATTTTAAAATTCCAACTCTTTATATAAAAAAAATACTAAGAAATAGAAAATATTAGGAGGTTTTTACTTACACTTTTATTTTCTGTTTTTACTATTTAATTATAAAATTATCACCTTATTTTCAGTCTGTTCCTGTTTTTAAAGATTTGTACAGGAGGAAACGGAGAAAACAAAAATAAGACCAAACCTATAAAACAGAACAAAAATAGACTATTCATAAGACTAATGAAACAAATCATCCTCTCAAGCTAAATTGATAAAATGATTCATATAATATCCGTTGCAAACTTAGCACTCCATTCGAAAGGTGAAATCTGTAATCATCACTTTCCTTATACAAGTGATGATTACAGATTTATTTGAACAATTGAAATTGGGTAACTATGTAACTTAATTCAACCTAAAATATTAGGTTCAAGGGTGCAAGTGCTTAGTATGATATTTTCTCTTCTTTAGCCTTGATATAAGACAGTTATACTATATATATAGTACTCTTTCAGTTACAAATTGCAGTGCCTTTTATTTGAAGTATTCATTCTGACTGCAAGCTGTCAGTTTCTCTTGTGCTTTATTACTACCAGATAGATAAAAGGATATCATATATAGGGCCACTTTTACTAGATTTGTGTCTGCATTTTCTTGGTCTAGCGTAGCACGACGAGGATCTCCTTGACCATGTCTATTAAATGAATGTTGGAACAAGTTTTGTCCTTCTCGATCTCCTGAGTCCTGACACTGGATAGATGATGCTTTGGACCGAACCTCAAGTCCGTGTTGGAAAGCAAACACGACACTGTTTCAATTGCCTTCCTACCAATCAGCAATTACACAACGCCGTTTGTTGAACGGCGTTTTCCATTATATAATTAACGGTGGGAAAGCAAACGTAAGTTCATAATTAATATGCTACTACTATTGTTTAGACACGTATATTATAATTGATGTGCCTTAAAATATATTGGTTGGTAACTATGTATTGGAATTAGAGGTTCTGGGTCATCATCCACTTGCATTTTCTCCGCTGTAATGACTAAGGAGTGACAACTACTGGAATCGGCAAAAGTGCAAAACATTAATTATTACATCTTCCTGCTGCATGTATTAATTTACGAAACAAAATTCATATATAAAATAGGAGTAATGATCATTTCACACCTTTTAGTTTACGAGATGTACATATTCCAAGTAGAAAAAGAAAAATATGAAAAATAATAAATATCATAAATAATCTAATAAAAAAGAAAGAGAAACATAGAAAACTATAAGAATATTTTTGTGTGCTTTCTTAGAACATAATATTTTATTAACATCAAAAATTTAAATACATCAAAAACCACTACTTTATAAAATTTTAACCTGCATTTTTATCTCGTATACTACGAAAGACTATTAATGGATCATATATTTTTTTCCACGGCTTTGGTGACCTAATAGGAAAACTTCAAACTACGTACTGTCTTTTTATTTCTTGTGCACCGAGGCAAATGTCCTTTAAGCTAAATATTCATTTTTATTTCTAAATATATAGAGGGCTGATAATTTTATTTATGAAAGATAAAAAATTAAATTTTGGTTTCTGAAAGTAAAAAAGTGAGATAAATTTATTCATTCATTAACTTTCGTTCATTATTATTAATGAAAAAATCTATGTGACACATTTAAGGATAAATTTATCAACGTTCTACATATTTAGGAACAAAAATAACTATTTACTTAAAATATAATTTAATTTTTATTTTTCTCCCTTTTTAATCTTGCAAACATAGTCAAATGGGAATATTTTCTTCTCAAGACATTTTACTTTTCATCATGTGGGAATTAGAATTAATTCAGTTTATCTACTTTTGTCTATGTGGGATGGAAAAAAACATTTGTATTCAACTACAAAGTTTATTTTGTACATTGTGGGAAGTTCTATTTTTTTTATTACTGGGAATTCTGGATATGAGTTTCTATAACTCTAATAAACCAACATTACAATAAGTACTTAAAAAATAGAAAAACAAGCATAAGTTAAAACAAATATAATAATAATCATAATATTGATTAATAAGCATAATTTCATAATCAAGTTGAGTCTCATTTTTTTTATCAAGTTGCTCTAAAATTTCTATTGCAACAATATTAGGTAGTGGCAAAATCTAGTTGAGTCTCATTTTTTTAGGGATTAACTTAATGACAATGCATTTTTGTTTGAGTTTCATATTGTAGGTAAAGTACAGTCATATTAGAAGTTTTAAAACAATAAACAGATTATACTTATTAATCAATATTATGATTATTATTATCTTTGTTATAATTGATGCTTGTTTTCCTATTTTTTTAAGTGTTTATTGTAATGTTATGCTTGCAACGATTAAAAAAAAGAGAAAGATGAATATTAAATAATATTTTATTCTAACTTATGCTTGTCTTTCTATTTTTTTAAGTGTTTATTGTAATCTTATGCTTGCAACGATTAAAAAAGGAGAAAGATGAATATTAAATAATATTTTGGATAAATAATCATTTTCGTCCTTGAATATATAGAGCCCTGACAAATTCATCTCTGAATGTACTACATAGGCTCTATCATTAACGGTAACGGACAAAAGTGAATGGATGGATAGATTTGTCATACTTTTTTCACTTTCAAAAATTAAAATTTGAATTTTCTATCTTTTGTGAACGAATTTATCATCATTCTACACATTTAAAGACAAAAATAACTATTTACTTAATGCTTTTATGTTTACTTTTCTTCTTAATTGTGTTTAGTTTATGAGAACACTAAAAGTATTAAAAGTGAAATGAAAAGAAAAAAAATGGGAAAAAAAGTAGAGTCATAACTTTTCAAGTTGTTTACTAAAAGAAAACTTGAAAAAGAAAGAAAGTTAAAACTTTTCTTTTACTTTATTAATTTGTTTGTGTATAAATTGTAACAAAAGAAGAAGAAAATATCTTGAATGACATAAATATCTTTAGGAAAAAATTATGAAAAAATATGAACAATTTGGTCTTTTAAAAAAAAAAAAAACTCATTTTCACCTTTATTCCACTTTTGAATAGATAGAATATTAACATGGTTCTCACTATATTGATGTTCTTTCCTTTCACTTTATTGAACAAACCAAATGAGTAAAAATATTTTGATAAAATAAATTACTAGTAATAAACTTTTTATTATAAGTTAAAATTTATTGAGAATTACAAACTTATAAAAGATAAGAGAGATTTATTAAATAGGAAATGAGATACATATTTTTTTATTTTTAATAAATTTCAATTAATAAAATAAGATATATTTAAAAAAATGTTATAAAATGTGTTACTAGCATTTTTTAGCCAATTCTCGTGTGTCCCTCTTTTGTGGATTGGAAGCTACGGGCTGAATAGTTGTCAAATATTGGGTATTAAACTTAATCTATGTACAACTTAGTATTTAAATCAAGGGGCGAATGGCAAGATCACAAATGATCAATATTATTATTAACTTAAAAAAAATGACCAGTATTATGATGGAGGTAATTATTCCTTTATAGTTGGATATAATTAACCTCCATGCACATGAGAGAAATAGAAATAACATAATTTTTTAATGGATCGAACTCAATCAGCTTTCAAACCTATCTCTCTGAGAGTCTTTCATGATTGGAATATAAATAATGAAATATAAGTTTAGATGACGGTCACGGTTTATGTAAAAAAATATAATTACCTTGACATCTAGTATAAAGAAAAGATAACACCCCCCACAAAAAAAAAAGAGATACAAGGGAACAAAAGGATATTGAAAAAAAAAATGTGAAGAAAGGATCTTATAATATATACTATTTCGGAGAATTTAATTTTTAACTTAATAATGTTGGGTGATACACTGATACAGATAACCCACATCGCTTAATAAAATATTTTTTTTGTTATTTTTGTTACGATCACAGTTTATAATTTATCAAATCAATAAATATTGAACGTACAATAGTGGAAATGGATAATATTTTTAGCGCTATAAGTAAGATTGTAAGACACACGTCGCAAACAAATATACGTACCATCTAGTTATATTACGGAACTATCGTATAATTCCACATGATATTGACTTAAAAGTATTTTTGCCATTCGAAGAAATAACGTTATCGTTTCCTTAACAATGAAAATATCTTTTCATAACAAACAAAAATGTCCATTTCCTTTAAATAAAAAAACAGGTTCACGGGAGAAAAAAAGAAAACAAAAGCTCAGCAACTTCTTTCTTTTCCTTTTCCTCTCAAACTAAATAACTTAAAAATCTACTTCATTTTGTACATAATTTTCTCTTTTCTTCTGTTTATTTCTCCTCTACTTTTTATCTATCTAAATATAGCGTAAGGGGAAAGAATATTATTTTTCTTTTAGTTATAGTAGTGCTATGAAAATTGAAATTGAATACTTTTGCGTGTTGAAAAAACATCCAAATATTAGTAACATATATTTAAAATCCATTAATTAAAACTTCATTTAATAGTATATAATTAATTTATTTCTATTTTTTTATCTTATATATATACTCTCCAAAATTAAAAAAATGTAGAGTTGTAAAAGACATATTTTTATCCATATATATATATATATATATATACTTGTATGCGTTGGAAAAATGGCTTACAATTAATTATTATAATCCGTTTATATAAAAAAGTGAAGTCTGTGTAGATTGTAGAGAGAGAAAAAGAAATACAGTACAGATATACAATGCAATTCAGTAAAATAGAAACCAATCATATGTATTTTTTTTGTTTTCTTATTTTTTTTTTAGTTGTCCCTAACGTTAATACAGCGCGATCGAACATTCCACATTTCCACTTCTCATAAATTGTAGATAGTTCCACCACGAAAAATGCGGGCATTTTATTAATAAATAAATAAGCTTCCAATTCCATTCAAAATTCAAATTGTGGAATAGATTTAAATGATATGAAACCATGATAATTCTAGTAATTTCTGGACATGCGAATTGTGAAACCTCCCTTTCTACTTTGTTTTTTCACATATTTTACAAGCAAATCGGACAAACACAAAGAATTGCAAAAGTCCAAACTAACTTGTATTATTAAGAACTTAGTAATTGCCAGCTTTCGCCAGCTCCTGGTTCATATTTAAAATTGAATTAAAAAATACATACACCAAACACTAGTGAAGACTTTGCCCCTTATAGTCCGAAAAATGACAACGGGATACATTGGATTTCCACATTTTGTCACATGGTCCTCTTATTCCTTTCATGCCACGTGTATTGTTATGTAGCAAGGTCACTCTGGTTCCAGCTGCACATTCCAACTCCATGTCACTCTAGTCCTCTATCATCATGTGCTCAACAATTCCAAGCACGACAACAAAACATGCATCATACACTATTTTCTTTACAAATATTATAGTATACAGTATATATTATTTGGACTTGAAAGATGAACATCTAAGTTGTTTTCCATTTGCAACGGCTAGTTTAAATTATTCTTTCTTTCTTTCTAACCCCATCATCACCCACATATATATATATATAATAGTATATCAATAATGAAAGGGTATTGTATCCTTTAGCTAAAAAATGGTAACGTATTCGGTTTTTCAAAAATGCAAAAATTACCGAATGAAATGATGTTACCATTAGAAATAGAGAAAGGGTCAAAAGAAAAATAAAAGTGGACTTTCTCATCTGGTGGAGGGTTACACAGTTCACGTAAGAATAATTAGCACTAATCATTTTTTAAGATTCTGAAATTCTTTATAGATAATAATTAACAAAAAAGTTGTTCTCGGGCAAAAGACATGACACCAGTGGTCTCAACGTGGGTGAAGTACCCCGCGTTTTGACCTGATTTTACGACTACAAGACAGAACCCATCAATGGACTAAAAAGAACACACGTGTGAATTTTAGATCAATGGTTTGAAAGTGAGGGCACCCTAGTAAAATCGTAGGATGACTTTAGGGTTGTTGAAAAGTTATGGTCTTTTGAAAGAAAGAAAAAGTATGAATAATGATAATTGAGAAAAAAAATATTCTTAGAATAGTATTTTTTTTTTCTTTTGTCTTCCATTTTAAAAAAAAAATCCTGTTTTTTATTCTTAAAAAAGAAATAGAGCGTCTGAGTAACAAGCTTAACAAGGAAGGAAGAGTGGGAAATGTAGTAAGATTAGGGAAATAGCTGGAAAAACGCCGTACCGAGGGGTGGCGGAAGACAGCGACTGCTCACTGACCGTTTGACCCTCTGAACCGACACGTGTCCTGACCCAAACGGGGTGTTCAGGTAATGTTTCACAACTACAATGGACAAAAAGGCAAACCAAGTACACACACTCACAAAAAAAAAAATCATAGTGCCCAATGCAAAATTCCCAATTTGGCCACAACATCCACATCTGCCAGCTAATATTTGCCACAATTACACAAACATAAAAAAAAAATTGTACCAGCCATCGAAAATTCAAATAAAGGGAAGAAGAAAAAGCAATGGAGTTTTAAGTGTTGACCCGCCATTATTACTTACATCACACCGCCCTGACTTAGTCCACGATATAATGTGAAAGTGGCCAATGGCCAGCCAGATAGTACAGTTACAACATAAATTATTATTAACATTATTAGATAAGTTGTATAATGTGCACGGATAGTAAGAAATGATTTATTTAATAAAAAAATTATATTTAATTTGATCATCTACATAATTTTATTTTATTGGATCAATGATAATCATTAATTATACAAGAAATTAATATTTGATCTAGTTGATTGGAGTACAGTAGTAATCTCTCTGAAAAAAAATATTGGAGCAAATTAAATTAAGACATTGGAGTTGGAGGAATCTTGTAGCATTATTGATGCATTAATCAGCGCTGTCCTTTAACGCCTTTGAAGCCCCCCACTTACATACTCTACCTCTCTTTTTATATATTCTGTTCCCTTATCATCTTTCCACTGCTCAAACTCTCTCTCTCTCTCTTCTCTTACACACACAAGCACTACAACATTTTCTTTGGTCTCTCATTTTCTCTATAGCTAGATGGGTTCTGGTGCTTTACAACTTCTTCTGATCTTGGGTCTTCTGGCTAGCTCATGCTTAGCACAAGCCCCAGGTGCTGCACCCACACAACCACCCACTACAACCCCATCACCACCACCACCAAGATCAGCACCTGCACCAGCACCCACCCCGCCAGCAACACCACCACCAGCAACACCACCACCAGCAGCAGCAACTCCTCCACCAGCAACATCACCACCAGCAACAACACCAACGCCAACACCAACAGCTGCACCTACACCTGCTTCTTCTCCTGCAACCTCACCAGTCCCTTCCGCTAGTTCTCCACCAGCACCAGGCACAGCCGGACCCGCTCCCGGACCCGCAGGTGGCGCCGAGCCACCACCGCCACCCTCCGCCGCATTCTCCGCCAGCAAGGCCTTCATTGCTGGCTCCGCACTCTCTGGAATCTTCGTAGCCATGGTCTTGGCTTAAAAACTTTCGAGAGAAGCATTGTCTTTGATGATTCGTCCACGTGGAGGCTTTTCCGCCCTTGATCCTTCTTTCCCGCACACGGACGGACGAGATCCATTTGATTTGTTTCATCCTCTGGTCATATGTTGAGTTAGCGGTTTTATTTTCTTCGGGTTTTGTGTTTACTTATTTTGTTCTAGTTTTGTACTTTGTTGATGTGTTTGTCCATTCGAGATTTGGGAGGGGTGGTGGCCGTTGATGATGATTATTTGGTGATTCATTTGTTTTGGTGTTCACACGTGTATGTAGATTACCTTGATCATTTCATTGTACATCTAATAATTGAAAGAATAAAACAGTTTGTCATTCTTTTTACTTACATTTTCTTGTTAGTTAGTTGTTCTGCTGTGCTGTTCCGTTTGTCTCAACGACTCACTGAAGATGATGCTAAATTATTAATACCAGTTTCCTTCTGATTTTTTGTTACATCTCATTGTGGAATATATGCCTAATTAGTTGAATTTGTACACATTATTATACTATCCACTTTTCTTTTTCTTAAATGAGTTTTAATTGGACGATAGACATTGTGGCAGGTAATTATATACGGGGTTTCATATACTTTCTTTACTAAAAATCTGCTTTCATCTGACAAGATTTTTCCCCCTCCTTTCCATTCTGGCCATAGATCCACAAGGAAGCATATATACAAGAAGGAAACAAATTTGCACATTTTTTCTTTACTAAAAATCTGCTTTCATATACTTCAACTTTACTTTTTACATGTAAAAAATGAAACCAGCATATTTTTAATAAAAGATTTCTCAAAAAATTAAATGAAACCAACAACATACCTTTAAAAGATTTCTCCTTTCACTATTTAAACATAAGAAAATAAATTATACATCATATTTTGTTCATTTATTTATACTTTTTACTCATTGTTTATTATTTTGGTATATACATATCACTTTATCTACGAAGTAAAAGGACAACTTTTGTCTATTTTTGTGTTGAAAAAACATTTTCCTTAAAATTAGAATGGCATCATCTTTTCCATGTGACGCTATTGATGATGAAAGTGGCTTCTCAATGTCCGGCTTGTTTCTCAAGTAGAGAACGTGGATGTCCTCGTCTTTTCCTTTCAATGTTGTCGAGATTAGTTTAGTACCCGATCAATTCCGTAGAAAATTGACATGCTATAAGACGAATTTTCCCAATTATAATATATTTATCATGTGAAAGTGGCAAGCACGTACTAGCCAGTAGCCTGATAGATGCTTCCAACAAGAATTTGTATTATTGCAAGCAAGTTGGATATGGTTAGCAATTGGTTAAACTGCTAACCCCTAACTTTACTAGTGGGTTAGATCGATGTGGTTTAGCATATAAAATCTATTAAGTTTTTAAAATTATTTCTAGTTTTTTTTAAATAGCTGGAAAATGTTTTCATATCCTCTTCTATTTTATTCTAGTATTCTATTAATGAAATTAAGAGACACATTACTAGAAAAGAATTATATGGTTATTAAATAAATGTTATCAAAAGGATTAACTACTCCTTTGGTTCATATATTTATATAATATTAGTTCCATACGCATTTTAAACTTCATGTTTTATTTCCATGTCTAAAAATTATTAGTTTCATACACATTTTAAACCGTTTTAGTCTCTACTGTCCAAATTATAGAAAAAATAAAAGTTTATATATAGAAATTAAAACAAGTTTAAGAGATACTATGTATATAGAAACTAAAATAAAAAATAGTTTTACACAAAGTCTAAATTGTAAAAATTGTGAAAGTACAGGAAAATGAGTAATTAACCCAAAAACAATAAACAAACAAATTAAAATTAAGGGTTTGTTTGAACAAGTTAAAAGAATTTTTTAGAAGTCTCCACTAAAAATATAAAACCTTTTATAGTAGAAAAAAAAATCTCACACACTCTTTTAATTTTATATCCAAATAAGCTCTAAAGTTGTTCATTTCCATTTATTTCTTTTCCCATCAATGTATATAAACCCTTTTTTTTCATATGGATACATAATCGGATGGTAGAGCCATAAAAAATGGTCAAGCCCAATGGGTTGATCCAAATAGCCCAAACATAATTTTGGGCCATAAAAATCTAGGCCCAAAATAAATTTTGACTCAATGGGATTTGGCCCAAAAAATTTAACCCATTTTGGGCTAGTCCGTGGAACCCACAAATTAAAAAATATATATGTAATTTTAATATTAATTTACGAACATTGTAAGAAATTATATTTATTGTATAATCAATTAATCAAATTACCGTGCATAAATAAATTTGTTAGAATTTATCTTTATGTAGTTATTGTTACAATTAATTTTGTTAATATGAAATATTTGGTCAATTAATTAAATATAAATATAGGTATTAGATTACGTATAATGTTAGGGCATTAAATTAAAACATACTATCATATATAAAAAATTATCACATGCATCATTTAGTATATCATATTGTTACTATATAATAATATATTATTTTTCTTAATAAATAATGTCTAAAAAATATTTAAAATTAAAATTTAAAATAAATAAAAATAATTGAGTTTGATAACCAAAATGTAAATTAAGCCTTTTGCTAGTTAACTTTTGTAGCTCAATTTAAATATATTAAAATATGAAAAATAATATATTGAATTTAAATATATTAAAATATGAAAAAGAATAATATATATATATATATATATATAATAGGATTTTGTTTTGTATTTTTCTTCCCTCTTTTTTTAAAAAAAAAATGAATGAACCCATGGGACGACCCATTTCACTCGTAGAGGATTTTGGGTTGGACCACGAAAATAACTGCTCATCTCAAAATTGGCCCAGTCAGGATCGACCCAAAAATTCATTGGCTCGTAGTAGACTAACATACCTCTATTCGTGGATAATATCCGTAGGTAAAATTTATATTTTTGACAAATATATTTTGTGAGTAATATGTGTGGGTAAAATTTAATTATTATTAATTTTTTCTAACTTAATTATGACTCAATCATCTTTATTAATTTTTCTTAAATTATTTTATAACTTTATAAATATAATATTTAATGATTATTTTTATACAAGATAATTAAAAAATAAACTTAACATGCAATATATGAAATTCAAAAAAACTTGAACCTGACTCTTTTACATAATCAAGTGAGAGTGATATCTTGAAAAAAAGTAAGAATATAGTACACATTTATATATGTGAGTGCATAAATTTTTATCATAATATTATTAATTTTACTATTTTTTAAAAATATATTTAATCTTAAATTATTTTTTATAAAATGAAAAAATTATTAATTTATCAATTTGTGCATCACATGGAACACACACTAGTAACTTTTAATTAATTATTAAGCTTTGATTAGTGTATATGTTACACTAAAGTCATATTGGACTTTAATTAGATCTTATTGAGTTCCAATCATTTATCAGTGCATATGTTACACTAAAGTCATATATTGAGTCTTGATTGAGTTTAAGTAATTTATTAATACATATGTTACACTAAAGTCATATTGGGCTTTGATTGAGTCTTATTGGATTTCAATCAATCATTAGTGCATATATTACACTAAAGTCATATTAGAAAGTGGTGAATCTATAAGTTACACATTGAATCCTAATAAATCATTATTGAACCTTGGACAATGAATATGTTAAATTTAGACTTAATTACAAAATTTGTCCCCCTATTTTACCTATTTCACTAAATCAATCTCCCTATTTTTTAATTATCTATTTGAATCCCTTTATAGTTCAAAATTTACTATCTAAGTCACTAATTTTAACCATTGGCTGTTAAATTTTAAATGTTGAGTAAACTAGAAAGTTGACCAATATTTTCTTAAAAAATAACAACTTAAAATAAAAATTTATATATATATATATATATATATATATTAATTTATGTGAAAATAAAATTTAATCTTATACATTATATTTTTGCATAAAACTTATATTAATATTATATTTTGCATCAAGTATTAAAATGAACCCTTGGATGCAGTGATAGAGAAATGTGTTTCTCACTCTAAGTAATATAGGGGACTGAGATAGTGAATTAAAAAAAAAATAAGGGAACCAATTTTGCGATTAAGTCTTAAATTAAGGTCAATTTGAGATTTTAGTGAATACATAAGTTACACAGTCCATCTTATTGGGCCTTACTTAGTGTACATGTTGTATTAAAGTCAAATTGGGTTTTCATCAATACATAAATTTCACTTACACCATATTGAACTTTAATGAATCATTAGTATTATATTTATGGCTTATATTTTAAAATACTTAACTTTACAAACTTTGATTATGACATATTTTCATGATATAAAGGGTATTTATTTATTATAATTTTTAAATAATTATATAAAATAAAAAATTATGTTGTACAAAACACAAATTAAAAGACTAATGATAAGCATGATCTATTTATCTTAATCAAATAATGTAAATATTGGTTTGTTAATTTTATTAAAAATTATCATAGTATAATTAAAAATATTACATATTTATTATGATTCATAAAATATTGTAAATATTGGTTTGTTAATTTAAAAAATATTACCAATTTATTAATTTCAATAATTTGTAAGTATCAAATGTATTTAAGTATATTGATTATTTATTATGATTTATAATAAATTAAAAATTGAGTTACTTAATTTTTTTTAGAAAAAAATGCATTCAGTCGTTATTCTCAAAATATTATTTAATCTTATAACGGCTAAATCGTTTTCAGTCGTTATCATCATAACATAGCAACTGAATCATGATCAGTCGTTATTTTCAAGTCCATTTTGGTCTCTATAGAACTTTTGTATTTGTAGATATATTGTGACCCAATTTTTCAGCAATCCTTCATTTCAGTTGCTAATTCGGTTGCTGCTGCTAGTTAGCCACCACGATGAAATTTGGTGGCAAGTAGCTACATAAACTCTTTGGTCGCTAATTTCATTTTTCTAGTAGTGAATTCAATAAATAATACTTAATGATGTGTTTGTCTGGACCACCTTCACTCTCGGGACCACAAGCTTCAATACCAGAATCTTTCCCTAATCACACAAAACCCTAACTTCGAAAACGCATGAACCACAATCACAAAAACGATGACTAAACGTTGAACCCACACATCATCTAAAGAGACCCTCCATGATAACAAGGACAGAACAAATCGTTAACCCTAACCCCATTTTGTTGTGAGCATTGACATAGTATGTGAAAAGAAGAAAGGAAATCATGTTTGTGGTTTAAAGCAAAAAACAATGTCCTTTCTATGTTAGTTGAATGTCGTCATAATGTTATTCTTCCTTCCTCTTAATTTAAATTTTTATCTTAAATGATATTCGTTAACTATTTTAAAAAAAAAAAAAAAAATCTATTTCTACATGAAATCCCAACTTAGACATAGAATACGCGTGACATCACAGGTAGCTTGCCAGCATCTCGAATTAATAACCACATTAACATCTAATGAATTCTTATTAATGATAAAGACCTTGCACAAGAATTTTTAAATATTAAAAACTTGTTGCAAAGATTTTTTTATTAAAAATTAAATATAAAATTCAGATATACCATGTATTATATAAAACATATCAAATTCATGGTGTGATATTTGAAATTGACTGCAAACAAATACTAGATTTTGTTTGGGTGAAGCATACAGATATTAGATGGCATCAACTCTCCTGGATCTATTGATAATGTAAACAAAAAAACTTACTGCTATTAAAAAGAAAAATTGTTGTGGATCCATGAGAAAAAGATGCTTACAAAAATAAGATACGTAAGCAGTGACTCTATCCGCCATATTTTGAGGCCACATCACATCATTCACATGCAAAAAGAATGACATTGAATATTCGTGATTGTAAGAAAGAAAGAAAAGGCATGTCATGTTCATGTTCGGTAATCGACAACAACTCATTGGCTGAACAATCAAGCCCTACCTTTGAAATCTATGAAGTATATGAGGGTGCGCAACTGTGCAATAATAGCTGAGAAATGACAGCAAACATTCGCTTTAATAAATTCTTTTGATTATACTTATTATTGAGTAAAATTTATTAAAAAATATTTTTTTATATATAAATTTCACTGATTAATTAATGAAATAATATTTTATTTAATAAATTTCTCTTTTCATTTTATAATTTTTTAATAATTATAATTAATAATAGAGTGTGTTACAAAATGTGTTAACACTCATTTTACTAGTTTCTTTTATAAAAAAGAATAATATATTTATAGCACACTAGCAAGATATTTATAGCACTTACATCATTTTATTTAACCGCTTCATCTCTTGGTGTATCTTGTATTATTTTAAAATTATATTTTTTGAATAATTATTTTTGAAATAATTTATCCCGACTTGTCTCGCATTCACCCATACTTTTAACTGTAAGAATGGAGTATAATTTCTACTGTAGCGTATATTTTGTTTTCAAAAGGTTTAACTTACATATAATTTTGAACACTTATGATATGTTTAATTTAGAAAATAAAGTGGAAGGAAAGAAAGTGAGTAAAAATATGATGAAATTTTTAATAGGAAAGAAAAATGAAAAATGATGAATTATGGCCTTTTATTATTAAACTTATTGTATAATTAAATTGTATATGTATCACACCTTTAAAAGAAACAAACAATCGCAAAATTGACAATTACATCAAAATTATAAATTTTTAAAATATAAAAATTAAAATTACAAAAATAAATTGCAAATAAAAAATTAAAAGAATCCAAATTACAATTAGCCTTTTATTTATTCATTTGAAATAAAATAGACCATGCCATAGGAATTTTGATCAAAATGGGTTAAAAATGAAAATGAATTATTATAATGGGTTAGTCAATAAAATATTTATCAAAATAAGTGATTTTTTATCACCTAGGAGACATTGTTTTGATTGATAGCTTTTATTTTGTTGATACATTTATGACTTCTCTATTAATGTTTATTAACTATGTTTAGTTAGTTTTTTCTTATAGTATATACAAATATTAAGTGATTCTTTAAATGTTTTTAATGTATTAAATAAATATATTTATGTAATCATAATTATTTATTATTTTATTAATTGTAGGAACCAATTTAACTTTCCATTATAATTTTGAAAATTAAATTCGTAATTCACACTTTATTTATTTATTTATTTCATTAAGATATTTATCACTCATCTATTATTATTTAATAACTATGACATGCTTTTTTAAATCTTTCCTATGATAAATATAAATATAAAATGATTCTTGTATTTTTTAATGTATTAAATAAATATATTTTTGTTATAACATCATTTTGTCATTTTGTAAATTTTAGGAACTAATTCAACTCATCATTATAATTTCAAAATTTCAAAATCTAATAGTAAAATATTTTTTTAGACTATTTTTTATTTATTTGATGTCACCCTAAAACCCACACTGTTGTTATGGTTTCACATCATATATGTAAATCACAAAGTCATGGGTGAAAGTGACTTTTTTTTAGACAATATAATAACATGTAAGATAGTATGCTTCAAATATCAGATTTAATCCTTTTGTTTACGTTTCTTTAATTATTTGGTGGATACACTACTTATTAATCCTCTATTTATATTTAATAACTATGACTAGTATCCTTTCAAATATTTCCTAAAATAAATACAAATATTAATTTATTTTTGAAATTATTTAATATATTAAACATGTATTTTGCGTTAATTTGATCAATACTACTCTGAGTGAAAATATAACACAAAATCTAGTTGTCTCGGGTGATGACATAATGGAATGTACTAGAATAATCCCTTTTATTACGAGACAAAAAAAACAAAATGTTATTTGAGTGACACTTTTTATATTCTTAAATGACAAAGATGATTCATTTTAATTAATAAATACTTTCTTGATCCTTTATGTAATTAATTTTTATTTTTAACCTATTTTTTTTGTGAAAATGCCCCCATGCCACGAATCTGCTTTAAAAACCTTCAACTTTTGAACCTCTGGTGATCATTCCTTTTCCTTTCTTTTTGTTTCCTTCCTTCACTCTCAGGTTTTCACTTTTCAGAACCCCCCAAAAGCTCTAGCCTCACCGGTCATCACCAGCACCACATATTGCTAGCTAGCGACTCAGAGATGCCAAGCAAAGAAGCTTCACTGTTAGGAGAAGCAAAGCTTCACCTTTTAGCAGATGAAAGAGAACAAGACCAAACTCTCTCACGAAGGTTTTGGATTGAGTCAAAGAAGCTTTGGCACATAGTAGGCCCTTCAATTTAATTTTCCAAGTTAGTCATCACACAAGCCTTCGCAGGCCACCTTGGTGACCTCGAACTCGCTGCCATCTCCGTTGCCAACAATGTCGTCGTTGGCTTCGACTTTGGACTCTTGGTATATATATACTATCAATCCCACTTAGCACGAAATATAGACACAGTTGCTTAAAGTGTTTTTGGTTATGTTATCTAATCAGATTGGAGTTTCAACTCATAATCTCCTTAATATACTAAACATCAATGATGACTACTAAGTTAAACTTCAATTCTGATTAGAAAATAATAATATCGTAAACTATTTAGGTTGAAGATTGTCCAGCACAGTAACCTGTATTTAAGTATTCTTCTTAAATCTGAATTAGAGTTTCAGCTGGATAATATCTTGAATAAAGATTTACATTAAATGTTAACACAAAAGTAAAACTCTAATTCTAGGCAAAGAAGTACTACATGCTAGGCGTTGTTCGTGTTCAAGCTTCAGTTTGGTGTTGTTGGTGGGTCCTCACACTTGGAATGGCTTCTCTGTTGAAGCGTTTTCTGGGCTTTGGGACTTTCTGAAACTCTCTGCTGCTGCAGAAGTCATGCTCTGCTACTCTCTATCTCAAAGTTTTTTTTATCCATATGGTAATTTAATTTTAGGAGTAAACAAAATCTCTATTTTACGCCTAACATTGTTAATTAGTGCCTTTTATTTTAGTTTTTGATTTTATAAAGTTTTTAATTTAATCTTTGAATTTGTAAATGTAATTTGTTTGACCCTTTTTAATTACTCATGTGTTTTTCATTTTTCACTGACATTAAGAACGTAACGAAAGTTTTGTATCAGAACTAAGACATCCCAAGAACTAATTGGCACAAGCGGTAAAAATTAATATTTTTTAATTAAGTAGTTTAAAGTTGGAATCCTTGATTATAAAATAAATTATGTTGGTACATAAAAAAACTAAGATATCCCGAGGGTTAAACTAGAGAATATTGGTGCTTAATCATGTACATATTTAATTACCTTTTAGTCACTACACTTTTTAGACTTTGCTTCCTTAATCCAATTCGAAGTTAACCTTTTCTTAATATTGTTTTGCGGTGACCAATTTTGTGCTTTGTTTGGCAGCATGACCATCAATAGTTTGGAGCCGATGATTCCTCTGGCATTCTTTGCTGCAACAGGGTAACATATATATTCTTATTTCTTAACTTCCCTTTTCCTTTTTATGTTTTTTCTCTTTCACTTTTTTGTTTTGTTTTTATTTTACTTACTCTTTAGTTTCTTGTGTGAGTCAAAACTGGAGACCACGCCATAACCTTATATGTCTGTCAGTGTGATGTCAGATGGATGATTACGTACAGTTTACAAAAACTGGAAACGAACACGTCCATACAATTTTTTTTAATTAATTTATAATATATAATATCATTGATAAAAGTATAAGGTGTGACAGAGAACTGAAATTCAGTCTTTGTCCCTTTGATTTGTGCCTAAAACAGAGAAGGTGGTTAGTTCATGAACTCAAGGAAACCCATCAATGAAACATACATGGCTGAACTCAAAACATGGTGAATTCATAGGATAGACTAACACGACACAACAACGATTCTCT
>NC_016089.4:3693647-3695027 GCF_000004515.6 Glycine max | reverse complement strand
CGACGTGATCAATTTCTCCGCAATCGCCATTCACCACCAAATTAATTCGGGTAACAACAAACAAATAATTAAGAAAAACATATGTATGTGGTAGCTATATATAGAAAACATGTACATTTGGTCCTAGCCAAGCAAAACTTGTGCATTAATCATAGGTGAAGTTACTGTTTGTGGTCGAGCTGGAAAGAGGGATCTTATGTATATGAGTGATCTATAAATTTGGATGTCTCTAGATTGTAGTAGTAATTAAGTATTAGTCATGCATCATGGAACGCGATCTGACAAAAGATTCCTTGCTAGTTAGATTTCCTTAGTTTTTTTTTTGTTTTTTTATTAATCCTTCTTTCCCTAAGAATTTTCAATAGTGTGAAATATTTGACATGGTCCTAGACGACGATAAAACCTCTGTATACAGATTCTTGATTGCTCCATATGGAGGCTGTGACCACTTTGCTCCAGTTACATACACATAGGAGTATATGTTGGATGATTCTACAATTATCTTTTGGAAGACTAGAAAATTGTTTGACCAGCAAATTGTCGTACAATTGTTATCCACGGCCTTGCTTTTACAAATGCCATTTTTTGTGATTATTTTAACTCTCATTCATTATTTCTCTAAAGTGCTAGAGAGTGGAGGCAGTTGATGGACCTAGAGCTAGTACTACAAAGAATAAAAATAGCAATTCTCTTTTTTTGCCCAAATCACATTAGGCCCTCATTAATTAACTAATTCAGATGTAGTACGCCGTTTGCTTTAATAAGTGTCGTTTAACTCCCATGATACTCCCTAGAGGATGATCATTAATTTAATTAATCACTGACTCTCAAGATGTTGATCACCCTATAATTTATTTTCAACGTCATAAAATGAGACATGCATGACTCATATGTGATAACTTCAAAAGATTAAAAAAAAATAGTTAATTTAATTTATAACAATAAATTTATCTTAAATTTATATATTTTTTCAAAAAATTACTGTTGATATTAATGTTTTTTCTTTTCTAAATACATGTTAATATAACCTCTCTCTTATTTAATTAGAAGCATTTTTAGTCTAAAAAAAAATTAATACATAAAATAATATGGATTGAATCTTATACATAACAACAAACAAATTTTTAAAAAAAAGTCTTATAAATAATAACATAAAGTTAATAATGAACATCAGTATAAAAAAATATTAACAACTTATAAAAGATTTTTCAATTTATAATGGTAATGTGTAAGAACTTGAAAAGGTACAAATGCAAATATAGTAAAGTTGTTACTAAACATGCATTAATCTGCAGAGTGAGGGTTGCAAATGAGCTTGGAGCTGGGAACGGAAAAGGAGCCAAGTTTGCTACAATGGTATCTGTGGTGACATCAGTTATT
>NC_016089.4:3584880-3693547 GCF_000004515.6 Glycine max | reverse complement strand
TAATTAGTTAAACTCAATGAAAATTACAAAATTATGACTGAATTTTATTAAATAATGAATAGGATAAAAAAATTATGTTTTTCAATAATTATTTTCCCTAACAAAAGAAAGTGTGTTATTAATCAAATCTTTAGTTTAATCTGAAATGGCGACATATATACTCAACCATGTGCTGTGTATTTATTTCCTTTTGAATGATTTGAACAGGGGTGGCAGTGGGATCAGGGTGGCAATCATATGTTGCATACATAAATTTGGATTGCTACTATATTATTGGGGTGCCTCTTGGATTTTTGATGGGCTGGTTCTTCAATCAAGGAGTTGTGGTATGTTTTGTTACCCTCTTTGTCTTTGTATCTAAAAAAATGTGCAGTTATTTGTCTAGAATGTTAATTTCAAATGCATTAAGATATGATTCTGACACATTTGCTAATGAAATTGAACAAAGGGAATCTGGGCGGGGATGATTTTTGGTGGCACAGCAACTCAGACATTATTATTGAGCCTTATTACTGTTCGATGCGACTGGGACAAAGAGGTAACTTCCTAGCTATTCATCAAAGTCAGTTTTTTTTCTCTCTCACTTGTGTTAATCCTAATTGATGTATTTTGTTGGTTAACGATTGTAGGCTGAAAGAGCAAAATTGCATTTAACGAAGTGGGCAGATCCAAAACAAGAACTGAACTAATTAAGGGATACTCGCTTTGTAACCTAAATGCCAAAGGAATCCGCATATTTCTTTTAGGCTTCGGTGATATTGACCGAAACTAAAATAAATATGATATATGACATTATTAATACGATGAGATTGTTTCATGACAGTAGTATTAGAAAAAAATAAATCTCTTTACCAATTTTCTCCCGTCAATTCTCTCTCTCTCTTTCGGATAGAATGATGAAACCGATCAAATGAGTTGTTAATTTTAAAGAATCCACCCAGCCAGTCAAATTAATCAGCTCCAATGGAGGGAAAAAAATTAAACAGTTCTTCAGTTTAAGCAATTTATTTAAACAACTTCATTAGAGATGCTATAAAATTGATTATCTTATTAGTGCTCTAAAGCTCTTTCAATCTTTATGGAAATTTTAGTTAATATTTCTTTTAAATAATTTTAAAATAATATTTGATATTTTTGTGTTCAAATACTATTTCAACTGTTTTTTTTTTTGCATGTTATTATAGAGAGCCTTATATTTGTTAATTTTGAAAATTAATTACAAAGCTATATAAGTATTGCTTCCATCTTTATCCTTGACATAAACTAATATAAGTGAAAATTAATTGAGTGATAATAATAGTGTCATCCTCGATACCCATGCTACTAGCATAAGCTTAGTTGACGCTAATCCAATGTAACATTTTGAATCCCATTTTATTAAAAAATTTAAATATTAAAATGCATCGTATCGCCTCTTAGAGCAATGCTAAATTTGAATTTAACATTAACTTTGATTAAGCAAGATATTTAAGGTAGTGTCAATAAGGTCGACGCTAACATAAATGACATAATAAATGCATAATAAATGAAAAATTAAAGTTATCCTTGGCGTCGACTTTAGTGTTGCTCTGATCAATTCTAAGTCTAAATATTAGACCCTGACTAAAAAAATTTCAGAAATTTATTTTCTTATTTTTATAAGATTTTTTTAATTTATAAATACATCAATTTTTTTTTCTATTATCTATTTTCAATTATCATTTCTCTAAATATTAATAAGAAATAATTAAATAGATAAAGAAATAAGAAATAAGTAATTTATGAATAATAATACAAATAATTAATAGATTTAGTGTGATTAATTAAATTAATTATTTTTTTTAAAGAACATGAATTACTTGAAATAGTCTTAATCTTATAATTAGGGACATAGGAAATGTGTACTATTGTCATCCGCTTCTATAAGATCTTTTTTATTTTATTACTAGTCCATTTTTACAAGATCATCTTCTAATTGTTTGATGCATTAAATATTTCTTTCTATAATATCCTTAATTAATTACACTCTCTTAGAAAAAAAAATTGAAGATTAAAATTACATATTTGTGATATATAAGGGACTCAACTTACACAACAGTTGGAGCAACAAAAGTACAATATTAATTAACCTTATTTAATACTATATCAAATTATGTATATGTGATTAATAAATTGATGCAACAAATGATTTTTTAACAAACTAATTAGAAGAAAAATGAATATTTGTCTTATTTGAATGAAAATTGAAATGGTTGTTTTAAGAGGACAATTTTCACTTTTATATATTGTATGACAACTCCACACTAATCAATATTTTCCTAATTAAAAAAGAGATATTAAAAATTTCAAAAGTATTTTTAATATTAATAAATATATTAATTATTTTCTTAATTTGTGATATTACATTAAATATTTTAAAAATTTGAAGAAATATTTATAATGATGTGTTTTAGGTCTTAACTTATGTTAATAACATGTAATTTTATTTTTTAGCCTTAATCTCAAGAAATTGATCACTCAGACATGTCCAAGATGTCAAGCGATGAGGCTTTAGCATTAGAGGAAGTACACCACCCATTGTTGGAAGACTACTGCGCAGATGGAGAAGAAAAAGAATATTTTGTTAGAAGGGTTTGGAATGAATCCAAGAAACTATGGAATATATCTGGCCCTGCAATTTTTAATCGTGTGGCCACTTTTTCCATGTTTGTGATCACTCAGGCTTTTGCTGGTCACCTAGGCGACCTTGAGTTAGCTGCCACTTCCATTGCTATTAATGTTATTTTGGGGCTCGACTTTGGCATATTGGTAAACTTCAAATATTTTCTTTGATTTCAAATTTTGAGAGAAAAAATTTCATTATTATTTTTTATTGATGTGTTATATGTTTTTTCTTTTTATATATATAAGTTGGGGATGTCAAGTGCCTTAGACACACTATGCGGGCAAGCTTTTGGAGCCAAGAAGTACTACATGTTAGGCATTTACATGCAACGTTCATGGGTGGTTCTTTCAATCACTGGGGTTATGTTTTTGGCTTTGTTCCTCTTTGTGACACCTATCTTGAAGTTCTTTGGACAGACTTCAGAAATAGCTGAGCTAGCTGGAGTGATTTCGTTGTGGTTGATACCTACCCACTTGGCTTATATATTTTATTTACCTATGCATTTTTTCTTGCAAAGCCAACTAAAAAATAATGTCACTACTTGGGTGTCTCTATTGGGTTTATTGGTGCATGCATATCTTTGTTGGTTGGTTGTCAACAAGTTTCATCTTGGAGTGATTGCCCTTGTTGCCTTTGGAAACATTGCTTGGTGGCTTTTGGTGCTAGGTTATTTTGGTTATGTTATTTGTGGTGGTTGCACCTTAACATGGACTGGTTTTTCCATCGAAGCATTCTCTGGTGTTTGGGAGTTCTCCAAACTCTCTACTGCTTCCGGGATCATGATTTGGTATATTTTCCTTTCTTGCAATTTAATTGCACTCCCACTAAAGTTAGCATTAACTTTTATTAGAGCTCAAAAAATGGATCTAGCCGAGTTATGGCCTGAGAAAATATTACTTCAAATAGATTTGGATCGACTCAATGGGCCCGGATCAAATTGGACTCAATAAATATGTCTGAATTCAATTAACCTATTTTGGTAGGATAATTTTTAATTTTTTAAAATTATATATATTTAGACAAAAATATAAAATAGATTAATATGGAGCACCAAACCTGATTAAACTTCAAAAAATGAAATCATAATAAATATGGATTGGCCCAAACTAATCCAATTTTCATACTTGACCGCCGTTCTTTTTGCAAGCTTTAAGTTTTATTTGTGCAACTTTAATTATTTCTTTATGGAGTTATTATTCTATTGAAGTATCATCATAGGCTGTTGGATTTTTCTTTTTCAGCTTAGAGGTTTGGTATGATAAAGCACTTATGTTGATGACTGGGAACCTACAAAGCGCAAAGACTACTATCGAGGCTTTAACCATATGGTTAGTGTGAGAGAGTATATATTTTCCTTTTAACTTAGTGCATACTCTCGCTCCAAAAGGATTTCTATTTTTTAAAATAACTAGCACTCAAATATCATTCTTTTTGTTCGATTTGTGGGCTACAATGTTTCTTACTTCTGTCTTTTTATGGCAGTTTGACCATAAATATATGGGAGTTGATGTTTCCTCTATCGTTCTATGCTGCAACTGCGTAAGCATCTTCCATGCTTCTATTTTTGTGCATGTACTTAAAAAGGAAAAAGAAACAGAAGAAATATTTTATAATGGATAATTGTTATAATAAAATAACATATTTATAACCAAGACTCTACTGGAATGATTTTGTAAAAGAGTTAAGATTTTGACATATAATAAAATCATATATTGATCTTGTGTGATGGTTTTGTAGAGTAAGGGTAGCAAACGAACTTGGAGCTGGCAATGGAAAAGGGGCCAAGTTTGCTTCCATGGTGTCAGTGGTGACATCAATTATAATAAGCATTTTCTTTTGGTTGTTGATTATGGTATTTCGGAGAAAGCTTGCGTATTTATTTTCTTCGAGTGAAGTTGTGATTAAAGAGGTAGACAAGCTTTCACCTTTCTTAGGCGTCACAATTCTACTCAACAGTGTTCAGCCAGTTCTATCAGGTGATATTATCTAACTTTTACCATCCATCGTCAATTATTTGATTAGATTTAACAATGAATACTAAACTAGACCATATTACATACTTTTTTTTACTGGCCAATGGTTGCCTTATTATACTTGATCAACTTATCATTTAGTTACTTCACCATTGTAATTTGTTATATTATTTAGCTATTTTTTTAGACTTGAATATATTTTTCATACCTGATAAATTTTTAAAGTATACTAAAAGTACTTCTGTTATCTTGCATTGATATATCAACAGGGGTAGCTGTGGGATCTGGGTGGCAGAAATATGTGGCATTCATAAACTTGGGTTCCTATTATCTTATTGGATTGCCACTTGGGTATTTGTTAGGCTTCGTCTTTCGTTTGGGAGTCCAGGTATGTTGTGTCCATCTCTTTTTCAATAGAAAGATATCTTAAGTTTTTTTTTTAATTAAGGCAAAGATAACTTAAAATTAAACGATAAAAAGTGATTTAAATATAATTTCGGTTGCTCGTACTTATACATCTGTGTAATTTTTGTCCTTTTACTTCTTCTAACTGACATTAAACTTATACTATAAATTAATCTTAACTGACATTAATTACTTACGTGGACAAACCATCAGGGAGTTTGGGCCGGGTTAATTTTTGGTGGACCGGCTATTCAGACTTTGATCCTTGCTTGGGTTACCTCTCGATGTAACTGGGACAAACAGGTAGATAAAGCCACTTCTTCTAAAACAATTTTCACTCTTTTATTAATATCTTTGCAAGTGCATGTGGCCAATTTTTATTCTTATACATTTTTTTGGTTAACAATCACAGGCTGAAAGAGCAAGGTTACATTTGACTAAATGGGACCCAAATCAAGAACTGATCAGGTAGCAGTTTCTTTCACTTGCAATTGAAAGAAGAAGAATGAGTGGGGCTTTGTTGGGGCATGTGGTGTTCTAATTTGATCTTCAAATCGATTGAACTAGAGAGCTTATGATCATTCTCAATTCGCCTTGTTTATCAGTAAACCCCAAATTAAAAATAAAAAAGCCCATATTGGAAGTGCCTATTTCTCAAATAGCTAGTGTTATGGTTTTATAAAATTATTTTTTATGTTTTGTGAACCCCTTTTACACTCTTGATTGATCAATGCGGAAGGAAAAAAAAAAAGCAAAACATTTCGAATGGTCAGAAAGCAATTTTGAAGTGCAAGAAACCTGACTTTAATTGCAATTAGAGTTATATAATTCGTGGGATTTGAACTTTGAGCCCAAAAATTAATTTGATTTAGTGCTTTCCCATTATTGGGCTCTTAGGGGTTTAGAACGATGGGCTCGTAGTCTCTTACAGCTACTTAAATTCCTTGTGTGCGGACTAAAAAAATAATACTTGTGAAATTTCAACTCTTCACTCAATAAAGTAAAAATAGAACTAAATAAATGTTTTAAAAATTAAATTAGACCCATCAGTTAAATTAATTTTATTTATTTGGTACCATGGTAGTTAGGATCTTAAGTTTCCCGTGCTACTTTAAGATATTTTTACAAGTTTCGGTCCTTTGAACCGACTATAAGATTAATCTTTAATAAAGACTTAGATTATATTTGACAAAGTTAACTGAAAAATTAGCTGAATACTGAAAAATTAGTTGGTAGCGAAAATTTAAAAGTTAAAAAATTAACTTATTAAAATATAAGTATTTGATAAAACTAGTTATTGAAATAGTTAAAAAATATAAAATAATAGAAAAATAATAAAATTATGATTTATCTAAATAAGGACAAGAAAAATGAATAGATAATAGATGATAAAAGTGGAAAAAATATAAAAATTTAGAAGTTAAAAACTAATATTTTAAAAAATAATACTTTAAGTAACATTTCAAAAAATATTAAAAACTATTAAGAAATTATTTTTAAAAAATTGTTTATGAAGAAATCAAATGGATTTTTCAACCAGTAAATAAACTAAAAACCAACTCAAATGTTTTATCAAACATAACTTTAATCACACTTAAAGTTTTGTCTCTTCTACTTTTAATGTAAAACTATTTAATTCAATGATAGTTTAATTAGTTCAATTTCGATCAAATTTAATCGGTTGAAGTAACTAAACTATAACTTGATTAATTTCTTTTCTGGTAATAAAGAGATATTGGCTTGACTTTTTAATTTTATATATATATATATATATATATATATATAAAACAATGTACAAATATACACCAAAATTCAAATCAATACACAAAACGTAGTCCAAATCATTTGGAATCCAAAGACTACATAGCATCAAGGCCGTTTGGAGAAAAAGATGCTGTACCAAAGTGGCAAAGTATATATATACAAAGGTTGGTAATAGGATGAAATCAAATTTTCCAAATCAGTTACAAGCGACCATGAAATGTGTATTTGTAGTCCTTTTAAGAATTTCTTCTTTTGCCGTATCTTTTCCAGAAGCATGGGGACAAAACGATAAAATCGAAAACAAGCTACGTTGAATGTGTAACATTTGAAGGTATATCCATATGCATGCCATTTCTTTTCCAGAAACATGGGGGGGGCAGAAAGAAATATCCTTCTCTAAGAAGAAATTGACTTCGAAGAGAATTCAATTCGTCATTCTAAACCATCTATGCCAAATTAATAACACAGGAAATTTATCATCACAAACATCATTCAATTTAAAATGCCATGATCCATTGTTCCCACTATAATTGGTAATCAACTTGTTATGTCATATTAATTAATTGCTTTTTCCCTATGGTTTTGTAGTCTACGTGAAATTGCTTTTAGTGAGTTCACTATAACAGAAAAAAAACTAAGCATTCTTTTGCCATATTAATTAATTAATAAGGGGAAAAAAAGAAGAATTGTTCGTTGTTCAATATACTAACTATACTATATATGAGGGCATCAATTGGTTAAGTGATGAGTGAGTGAAAATTGACAACAGTGCATGCACCTGACAAACCTCACGTGTGCCATGAAAGTTTCTTGGTAGGATGTTTTGTCATTGTTGTGTCACCAACTGGCCCACCTCTGGTTTCTATTGTTGAGTGAAGGTTGGGGTAACTTAATATTGACAACGCTGAGTGACAATCTTCACATGTTGGGGTGGCCTCAATGTTCGGCTTGTAGGTGCTGAATGAACCAGAGACCCACCAATCACATTCTCATATTGTTTGGGTTAGGGGTACACGAAAAAAAAAAATATTGGCTCTCTATGAAACCCTAGATCACTATACTTTCACATGGAGCCAAACACCAAAAGTACGTCTCAAAATACACCCTACCCTTTGCTTCTAAGTACACATTAATATCTTTAAGCTGTTCATGCCGTGTTAGTTCTATAAAAAAATTAATTCATGTGACACTGCAAATTTTGTGCTATATGTGACTTATTTGTACAATTTTTAAAATATTAAGTTTTCTCTAGAATTTGAAGCGACTTAGCAAGAGCGTTCAAAATGTACTTCGTCCCTCTTCTTTGTTCTTTGGGTCTTTTATTTCCTTAGTCGTTTACCTGATATTTGGAGTTGAGTTATCAAAATTGTGTGTGAATCTTCTTCCCAAATATATCGGATTTTACTATGTGGAATAAGGTATTGCCACGACTCTACATAACTTGGGTTATTGTGATCGTATCAAATCTGAATCAGACCCTGTGTTAGATCGGATCGAAAGTAAACCCCAACCCACGAGCACAAACCTCTTATTATTTTTTGAGAATTCAAGTATTAAGAAACTTACATTAAGACAAATGGGATGAGTGTGATGATCATATCGCACAAGCTCATATATATATATATATAACCTGATGGCTGACAGCAGGAAATTTTAACCGTGGCTGATATGGCTTCCTATGAGAGAAAAAATAAAATTGGAGAATGAGATTCTGGACAGAAAAATGAGAAAAGCAATAGTTGCTATATAAATTAGTAGTTGCTTTACATCTATGACCATTAGAAATTTGTCAATAGCACAACAATGTGGTCCACTGGCATCACTCTGAGCTGATCTAGTTACTACTCATTGTGGAATTTCCGCCACAAGTCGATTGTCAATAATGAGATTGAGATAAGATAAGTTGTTCAAAAGCTCACACGGGGAAAAAGAATGGAAGAAAGAGGAGAGTAATTTGGCTAGGGCTTAAGTTGAAAGGTCATGCACACATCAAGAATCCTAAAATATTATTGAAAAATATAAATATTTAAGATCAATTATTTTTATATGTTAATCTTATATCAATTTTATATGGGGATTGATTCATTTTTGATATAAAAATCCATAGTTATGTATAAAACTAATATCGTTACAAAATAATATGCACACATCAAGATATGCGTGTTTGAAATTTTGAATAAATAATTTAATTAAGAAATTCATTTAATAAGAGTAAGATATTGACTGGAAATGTTAAAATGGAGAAAGTTATTAAAATCGTCTAAACATAATTTATTAAAAATATTATAAACTAGTAAGTACTTTTTATAAATTTAATTAAACGTGTACATTTTTAGTTTAAATACTTATAAGATAAGATGAAATAAATGTCTCCTCAATTATGGAACTTTTATCTCAGTGCTTTCTTTCTTTCTTCTTCGTTCTTCCTAAATAATAATTTCATCTATTTTCTTTATTGATTCTTTTGCAATTTAAGCCAGACATCGCACTAGTTTTTTTTTTTTTTTTTTATCAAATTCATGAATTTGATCTATTTTTATTTCACCAATAGCTATATGAGTATATGCGGGTGTGTATCCTATATCGCAATTAAAATGGTTTACACTAGATTATTATTAAGATAATAATGCGCAAGTGACCATTAATTAATATATTTGTCCTTCAAAAAAAAATATTTGTCTGAAATGCTACAGCCTTTAATTAATTAGAATGAAAAATCCTCCTCAAACTTCGATCACTCCCTTTTGAGATTATGTGTAGGGACATTTTGCCGATGAGATCTGCTTAGAACAGAATGATTAAAAAAATTGAAATCAAAGGCAAAGGCAGAGATAGATAACAACGCATATGCTTTTTGTTCAGATTATACTTATCTCTAGCCTCTTGTTCTTCCTTCCCATCTTCTTCATTTTTTTCCTTTTTCTTTTACCACCCTTTTCTTTTGAAAAGTTGATGTCAACAGATAGATTCCAGTGAATTAAAAGCAAGATCATGACAAATGCCATATGTCACATTACAGTAAACACTGGGCAGTTGATACTCTGTCTTTTTAACTTCAACAGAATTTTATTGTGCATTTAATTTTGATTTTGATAGAATCGACTTCAATTATTAAATATTATTAGAAATTATTTTAAATTAATTTCAATAAAAAATTAATTTTTTAAACTGCACAAAAAATTATGTTGAGATGTATTAATTTAGTATCTTTAAACGTTTTTAATTTTATAATTAATATAATCATTATTTTATTTAGTCTCTTTAAAATTATTTTAAAATAGTTTTTGTATTATATATATAGTAGATAACTGCTGAATGGGGTCAACAACATTATGCAGTTATCTACTAATGGAATAACGGGTGTCTCCATTTTGGACAAATGCAGACTCACCGTGAGAGCTTCAAAAGTTGATCATTCCTAATCAATCAATGGTGTTATCATTTCAATGGTTGTTGTATCCGTGAGTCACGGGGAATATCAAATCCACCTGTTAAACTCATCAATTATGAGATCAATAAGGATAATTTATGGACACGTTAAGCCCATAGCAATTCCCCAAGTACCTTATATGCCTAATTTATTTCATTAAATCTATGTTTGGTTTTAAAAATGTTATAAGACGTGTTATAATACAAATTTAACGAATAAAAATAAAAATAATTTTTTTATTTGTTGAAAAAATTATTTTTATTTCAAAAGTATTTTTATAATGTAAATCAAAACATGCTCTTGATAATCTACGGCAGTGCTAGTAAATTTTTCATTTACGGATGTAGGATTTATGAATAGTTAATAGAAAAATATTTAACTAGTTTAATATGTAGCGATAAAGATAAAAGAAGAGTAGTATGTGAGATTATTGAAACAGTAAATTTGTGGTTAGTTATAGAGTGTGAAATGCAAGTCCAAAAAAAAAAAAAAAATTAAGAACGCCTGATTGAGATATTAAAAAAAAAGTGAGAGTTTCATTCGGTCTGCCATGTATTCTAATTCATAATATAGGAGTACATTTATACAAAAACTTTAGTATATTCTACATTTTTAATTTGCTTTATTATAATTATATAGTGATTAATTTATCTAAATTGGCTCGTTATACAATCAAAGTTGTATTACTTGTTTGACGCTTATCATAATATTATCCTTCCATTGTGGTAGGGGAAATTAGAAATTAAATGGAAAAATAATATTTTTTTTATTAGTGCCATCCCTAATATTTTTGCTTAAAAAAAGTAAAAGGGCCTCTCGCTTTACAGAAAGAAATAGTATTGATTTATAATTAATCACAAAAGTAGACTTTCGGTCCTAATTAACAATAAATTATCATTACTTAAGTATGCTTTTCGTTTTAAAGAAAAAGAAATATTTTAAATATAAAATACTCGCAATATTTCTGTCTTTTTAAACAAAAAAACTTACTAAAAAATATGCATGGGTATCAATCATTGATATACTTATCATAACAAAACACGTTATACAGAGATTTATTCGTATGTATATAAACAAGCTCCTTTAATTTCTAGCATACAGATATAATTGACTGGTAGGAAAACACATACTTCAAATCATTTCCTTCTATGCTGCTCCAATGAACTTTCTGCCAATCGAATCAGATGGTAGGTTTAGGCTATATGATGACCACTGAGGTATACATAAATTTTCATGTCAAACAACAGTTTTACTATTTATTTCAAAAAAGGGGAGCATGATAATCAACAGGATTAGTGAATTAATCATATAATCAAAGACATAAAAAATCCTCATATCACCTTTTGTTTTTGTGAGTCAATTATGAGCTAAAGTTGAGACATATTTTGTCGTGTCACATTCATGGTGCCTAATCCATGCGTCGCACGCGAATCTTTGACAAACGGGGACGCCAAAGGTGGGTAACTACGCTTGGGAACCGAGTTTAACATATTACTCCACTCATCATTTTACCGAACGATTAATTGTGACTTCTTAAGCTTCCTGAATTTGGACTAATTGTAGTACTACTGTATGAGCCAGCTATTACTTTGCCATCGATGCATCTCTTCTCACTTAGTTACATTAATTAATTAATTAATTAATTAAAGTTTATAATAATAATCTAAAGGAGTATTATATGTTTTTAATCCTATAAAATTAGTGAATTAATTTTATAAGGATTAGTGAAAACATAAAAGGTGTGAAACTCAGTATGCATTATGCATTATACAGTACTCCGTATATATTATGCAATCAGTAGATAAAAAACTTTATGCAGTTCATAGTATACGTTATGCAGCCGATAACATATAAATGCATCATTTAGTACACACATTATGCAGATAAATACCAAGATGTACAATACTTCAAACGCGCAATGTTTTATTGAAAACTAGGATCATCAAGAAGGTTTTCCAATGCTTCTTTTTCTGCGAATGAAGTTGACCAATTTTAAGAGTCTAGGATGAAGAAGAATTTCAAGAACTTCTAACTCACCAAATATATATGCACCACAAGTGTAAAAAGAGACGCCTCATTCATCACACAAACGACATTAGCGGGATTTCATAACAAACCAAATTGAACAAAAAAAAAACAACTATAGGAATAAGATTAGTATATTTTAAACTATAGTGACCAAAATAAAAAGTAGTTGCAACCATAGGAACTAAAAGAATATTTAAATCTAAAAAACTAATTTATGTACCTGTTTAAAAATTCAGAAATAATATATGTATCTAATCAGTAATTTAACTATGCTTTTATATATGATACCCTTTTAATTAAGGATAAGGTTTACATTATGAATTCTCCATTTTTTACTCTTACTCCTTTGAAATGTGTCACCTTTATATCAAACTCTTCTGGTTCTAAAATTGAACACAACATTAACTCTGTAATTGTACAGGGAATCGGTATTGAAATTATGATTGGCATCATGTATTTTTTATTCAATTATCTAGCTAGAAAAGAAAGTTTCCAAAGTGAGAGCACTTCAATAATCAATTCTCCCCGGCTCCCTCCATCCCTTTACATAGTAAATTGACCCTGTCTCCCCAACTAGCTTTAAATAACTTATTATCTAAACATATATCTCATGGGATTAGGTACCTAACGAAGAGGACAAATAAATAAAGAAACTTCCATTGAGGTGAGACTGATCATTTAGCCGCGGGGGGCCTGTGTACGTTCGTACTGATCCCATGATCAACTACATAGTTAAGTGGAATTATATATGTTTTAGTTTTTGCATCGTAGGACCCATTTGCCTTTTGTCTTATAAAACCTAACCATCATGCGATTAAAATATTGCAATAGGCTTTTAGCTTTCCCTAACTACAAAATATAGAGTGGTTATTCTTATTTATGGTGCAAATTAACTAGATTATTCACAATGCATTACAGCATATATAAAGTGGCGAGCAGAAACTTTTTCTTTTTCTTAAATTTTTTTTGGTGGACAAAGTCCAGATCAATGCTGTTGCAAAGATAAAACACAAAACTATCTATTACTACCATTTAAAAATTTCTTACTTTATGCCAAAACATGTCATGGTAGGGTAGGAATTATTAACACTACACTCTCGTATTAACTACTTACATAATGGTAAATGATTATATATGCACATAGATTATTAAACGTAATATAATACTCAATGAGGACTAATTATTAGTATTATTAGTTTAGCACTACAGCTATTTTAGTTTGTAACGATGCATTGCATGCAGTTATTTATATCACTATGTTCTGACAGCCGAATTAAAAAAATGGAAAATTAGTTTCCTAAAAAGTGCCAGATAAATATCGTATATTTTTTGGTAATGTCTTCATACAGAATAGCCCAGTGTCAGTGTGTGAAATTGTCAATATTGTAGACAAACACATAGGAAACCCGATTCTCTTAAAAGAAAAAGTGTTGTTTCTGATCGATGTCCATAGAAAGAAGCAAAAAGAATAGTATATATCCATAGCACAAACAAACAAGAGAGAAAAGAAAGAAGAAAACAAATATTAAGGGTACGTAGTCTAACCAGAGACAGCGGTTAATTGCCAGGATCGAAAGTTAAGGTGGATGGAATGGAACACTTGGGCTTTTGCACTTGGTGCGGTTGATGTGTTTTCCTTTTCCAACTTCTTGTAAGTACATGTCTATAGCAGTGAGAGACAGGGAGACCCCACAAGATGAAAGATGGTAGAGAGAGTAGAGGGAAAGATACGTTGGCACACCTCAGCCAAATGAGAAAGCAATAAAGGGCAGCCACATTGGACAAAAAGCTGAATGTGACCTGTTTTGGTGGCTTCTAGGGTATCCTAATTAAGCAGCAAATTGGAGATTAATTTTTTTAGATACCAACATTTATTTAAAGGGTTAATTTATTTCATTAGATGATGTTCTTTTAGACATATAGATTCAGGATCAAACTTTTGAGAATATAAATTTAAGAATCATACTATATCATCTAAAAACAAAAAGTTGAATGAGACTTTTTTTTATTAGGATATCTTTCGCTTTTAAAGATTAATTTATTAACATATATATATTTATTTGAGGAATTGATTTTTTCTATCAGATGATAATTCTTTCATACATATAAATTTAAGGATCAAATTTTTTAGAACACATTTAAGAGATATAGTTATCTCTCAAATATAACACATACATAATATCTAGACAAAAAAGCTGAACGAGACTCTTAATCAATGGCCAAATCGATCATTTGACCAGCGCCGGTCCTTATGCATGTGATTCTGGAATGATTCACATCACATAATAAAGTTGTTGCCCTTTGATTGATTAGCCCAACTAGATATATACCACCATATATATGCACCATCTAGCCAGCCATACCATGCACTTATTGATGGACTCTTTTCTTTAGCCTCGAGAGATTTCTATTCTATGCATATATGGTCTAATGCGTACAAAAATGTAAGTCAGGCAAAGGGGTTCTCTAGGCAACAAAGGTAGATGTTTGAGGGTACCTTGTGTCCTACAAGAAAGGGATTCTTAATTTCCTTTTGGCTTGCATTTTTAACATCGATTTATATTAAAGCCTTCAAGTGATGTGGCCAATTATCTAGATGCATGGTGTTATGTCGGGTGTAACCTTTGTTCGTGGACCGACCGGCCGGTAATTAACACCCCAAGTCATTTCAGTTTTCGGTGTCTAACAAATTATTCAACCACTGAGAGGGAATTAATCTAAGGTGCTCCATTTTTCAACACCTAAAAAAGTTGTGAAATTAAGTTTTCAAGCATGGCCACTGGATCCATGACCTTTCAATCTGACTTGTCCCACACCCACAATGTTGTTTGGGATACAATATTGCAAATTTTTAATTGTTTCATAATGCATTTTTGCACGATCGATCTGTCTTTTTCATCCCTAACCCCCCTTCTCCCCAGGGCTATACTCCCCTCCCCCCAAAGTACTACTGATTGAACTTTATCGTGCTACGTTACTTTTCTAGTTTCTTTGTTCTATATGATTAGCATACTATCAAAGAAATTGTCTTTTAATTTTTGGTCTACAACAATTCAGGAATTATTTCACCACTCCTTTATTTTTTTTTTATATTATCCTCACACCTTCTTTTATGATAAATTTAAAAAAAATCTCGAACTTTTTTACCATAAAAGAAGAGATGTAAATATTATATTTTTAGATAATACTACGTATACGTACTATATATGTTTTATTTTTTTCTTCATAAATTTATTTTTTTATTGTCATAAATTTCATTATTTACTCTTTTAAGGTAGTTTATATATATGTGTGGGGAGAGTCAAAGCAATATCAAAGTTCGATCAAGGTCAACGATCGATCTTACCGAAAAAAATAGACAGTACTACTAATATTAATATTTTTTATTACCTCCTTTATGTTTCCTCTTACTATTTTGAGTTTTGATTTGGTTCCTCATTTTTAGAATCATTTAGGCATTTAATGAACAAAATAAATGAGAGCTAGCTTAAAATAAAATTTACTACATGAAAACGAATTTTTTTTTTAAAACTAAATTTATTTTTAAAATAGTAGACTAAATAAAAAATTGTAATATTTCGAGAAATTAAAAAAACATGATTTAATATTTTGTTTTGGACAACTAGGAAAATGATTATGTTTTGTGGGACATAAAATGATAGATAGACTTTCCCAGCTTCTTCCCCCTTACCTTTCTCATGGAGTACTTTCTCAAGACCTTCATTAATAACAAACTCTCCTCTCTCCCGAAAAATGTCAAATTGAATTAACTATATCATGTACATATAACTAATTACAACCACTCATCCATTAGTAACCCCATAATAGAATCAATGACTTTGAAAACCAATCTATGATATTTTATGTCAGATTATTATTTCACGGTATCGATACTTTTAAAGGCTACCTTAAAATCTCCGCCTTTTACACTTAAAGCTAATTGCTCTCTAATGATAAAGTTGGATTGGTAGAAACTTGAGGGTCCCAAAGCTATGAAGAAAGGAAAGAATAGGGGTCCCGTGCTGTCGGGTGGCTACCCCGTTGGGTGGCATTGAGAAAGACCCGTTAACAACACCGTTTGTGGTTACGCGCGCTCTTCCTACACTACCAACACATCAAAAAATACCTCCATTATAATCATTTTTGTGTCTATTTTTATACAGATTATTTTACCCTTCAAAACATATATTTTACTTTATGTTCATGTAACCATTCATATTATATAAATAATTCATGGAAACACTCATATCTAAATTGTTCACTTTCTTCAAAACACAATAACTACTTATATTTTTATTTTTTTTATGAGTGAAAACATAATAAATGCTTTACACTGTAATTTGGAACAAATTTTGGCGTAACATGACGGAATGACGGCGTCAGAGGAAGACTATGGCGACTTGGAGATGAATGATGCGGACTCCTATTGCAGGAGCACAAAGGATAACTGTGAAGAAATATGTATAAATATTTTTTTTTAATTTTTACAATTTTTTGGTGGTTTTAAGGCAAAAATATCTCGTGCTAATGCTATTAGACAAAAGTAATTAGCAGAATAAAGGGAAAATGATTGGATATTGGTAGTTCAATGGTTTCTCACTTCTTTCTCATTCTTTACTTGGATGGTAAGACAAGTAATTTCTGATTTGTGTTAATATTCTTTTTATATAATTATTTTTTATCTCTTTTCTTATTGTCTTTATATTTTTCTTTTGATAATGTATAATCATCTTTTTATAGTGTCAATGTACAAAATCATCTCTATTAAACCAAATTTAAAACTGTCTATTTTTTATTTTAAAATTCATTTTCATTTTGTTATTTCTTGATTTTAAAACTCATTTTAATTTTAAAATTGGTCATTTTTTAATATGTTAATGTACCATCATGGTAATATAATTGTCAATTTTAAAACTTCTCCTAAATCAAATTTGCAAATAACTAATTCTTTTTTATCTCTAACTACATTTTAATTTTTTAAATCTACCAAGTAATAATAAAACGGATTTTTAAAACTTGTCATTTTTTAATTTAAAACTCATTTTATAGATATATTTGTAAATTTTAAAACTACCCATTTTTTTGTTTTTTTTTGCATTTTTTATAGAACTCTTTTTTTGTTAAACTGCTCATTTAACACAAATTAAGAATTAATTTAATTTTAGATATTTGTTAGTTTTAAAATTGGTTTTGATTTTATATCTATCTACCTAAAAATTTCTCATATTTGTGTTTGATTACTGACATTTATTACGGATTATTTTAATTTTTTTTTGTTCATTTACATAGTTTGCAGTTTTTTTAAAGGTAGTTTGTAGTTTTTTTTAATACTTTTGATTTTCTTTTGTAGATCAAAGAAAAAGAAAACGAAGATGATGCATGTGTCATATGTCATGTCATATAGGTTTTGATAAGGCTATAATAAAGATCCATTGTATGAAAACAATTGATACAAAAGTTTAATTAGGAAAAGAAAAAAAAAGATAAAGAATAAATGGGATAAAAGGATTGGTTGTTGATTTGAATTACTTATCTTATTTAAATTGCTACATTGATACATGTTATTTTATTGTATTTAAATTTGAATTGCTATGTTATCTTACTAGTTTGGGGTAATACATCTAAACATATAAGAAGAATCTTGTTTCTAAATTAGAAACAAACATAATATCAATCAATAATCAATAAATATTTTACAAAATATTTAACAAAGTTATAAAAAATGATAGTTAAAATGTGAAATGAACAAGGAGAATTATAAAGCACCTCAGGATCTAATATTCTTCTTTAAAACATTAATCATGTTTAAATTCATCCAAGGGTTTCATGTGTCCTAAATTAATTTAGTAATTTATGCCATTTTGATAAAATTGTGTAAAAAATGAGGTTTTTAAATATATATATAAAAATAAGTATACAAAATTAAATAATAAAATAAGTAAAAGAGTTAACAATAGAGACAATTTTTTAAAAGTGATATGGAATATTTGTGATAATTTATTGAGTTAGAAAAAATATATACATACAATTATATTATTTATTTATAATTTTTATTATAAATGATGATAAATAGTAGAATCATAAAAATATATTTCTTTCATTCCTATTTATAACATTCATGTTCACATTCCAATTTAGTAATTAATTTTTAATAATTTATTTTATTAAGTAGTTCTAGTATTACGTAGTTACAATATATAATAACAAAAATCATTATAATATATTAAATTTAACACAACAAAAATGCAATAGCATAATAAAATATATTAAATTAGAATTTTTTTTTTACCTCAAACCAATATTCATATGCATTAGAATATGAGATATTAATTTTAGCATAGTAAAAATTATACTTGGTATAATAGAAATGCAGACACATGTGCGATAGTGCATGCATATGTTTCCACTAATCATATTTAAACTTCATTTTTTTTCCTTTCTTTTTCTTAATTGTGTGGTTACTTGCATCACCATTATCCCACTCATTATCATTTCCATTCTTGTACCTTTTCCTTTCCCTATTTACTTCGATTGCAACCATTTATTTTCACATAACCATTTTTTCATTAAAATTATTTTTCCATTGAAAGTTAGAAACTAATTTTATCACTAAAAACGTGAATCAACTGGTGTAAAATTATTTTAATTTAAATAGGTGTTTCGAGTTAGAGTATTTGACATACAACTGACAGTTGTATTAAATACTCATATGAGAAAGTTTTATTGCCTATAATAATTATGTTTAATAAACAAAATAATCTTTTTAAGTGAAAAATACATATGGTTGAGATAAAAAATAAGTTTAAAACCATTTTTTAAGTGAAATTTGTCTCTTTGAACAAAATACTAGTATTTTCATGCTCGAATGAAACCCTGATAATACACTTAAAATACTTAATTATTTATTAACTGTGATGAATTGTGTTGGTTTGGAAACTAAGGAAGCATTGAAGGAGCTAACGCGGACTCTGGTCCGGGTATCTAGCAGACATTGATGGAGCCAAGACCTTCGGAACGTGTCGTTTTGCAGTACTTAGGCACACTTTTGGTTTTGGCTAAACGAAGAAACTCTTTCCCCATAAGTGCCCAGTGCCCAGTGCCCACTATTATCAACAACGAATCAACGATGCCTTCTTCCTCTACCTGTTGCTCCTGCCATCGCTAACGCAGAGATCATAGTTGCTGTCCTTACTATTGCCTACACTTGACATAGGCACGCCATGACTAGGCTGCGTCAAAAGACCACATTGCCAATATATATAAATCATGTGAAACATATTATGATCGAGAATGGGACTCATGGGAGAGAAATAATAATTTTGAATCTTCCGTTAATAAATTAATCATTAATATTTATTGATAATAAATAAATAAATTATGTAAAATAATAATCTAAGGTCTTCAAACATTCAAAGAAAAAATATTATTTATTATTAATTAAAGTTTTAGGTATTAATTTTAATTATTGTGTGTGCGAACGTAAGTCTTGTGTAAAACTCTAAAACTTCTAAATACAATCTTTTTATAAATGATGTTTAATCTGATACCTAAATCACATGATATTATAATAATGACTATGTTTACTAAATTTTAAATATTTTTAACATTTGTAAATACATAAACTAATAATAAATATTTACTTATGTTTTAAATAACATTATATATTAAAATAAAATAAAATAATAAAATATTAATTAATTTTTTAAGCACACTTTTAGGTAGAAAGCAGAAGAAATAATCTTAATTATATAATTAAAGAGATATTAAAAAATTTAATAAACAATATTGTTAATTATTCATATATATGGTCATATAATTAAAATTGATTTTCTCACTTTTACATTCTTACTATATATATATATGCGTGCATGTGTGTATATTTCTAGCTATAAGGTCGCATTAAATAATTTAGAGAGTATTTCAGTAAAATTTATATATTGAGGAAAGACTGGATGGTGTTAGATTGCTTGTAATCAGTGTGTCCTACCTGTGATCCTATATAATTATAGTGAACCATATTCATTTAGATGACTAACCTCCTTCCTTTTTTGAAAACGTTATTTTCATTTAAAAAAAATATATTATATTTTAGAAGAAAAAAAACAACAAAATTTTCAGCAATTCTTGTAAACTCAACAAACATACATCATTTTCAAACAATCTCTATTTAATTATAATCTTTTCCAAGTTATTATTATTATTTTGTATTGAACTAACTTTATCTTTAAAAATGTCCTACACCTTTGCGCATTTATGTTTGAGCATGCATATACATATGTTCCGGGCAAACTATCAATCCGGATTTCAAAATAATTATTTTTTAACTTTCTTTTTAAAATCATGTATTCACATAAACGTTTTGTGCAAGAATCTTACACATCTCACCAGCATGTTAATCCGATTGAAAATAAATTTGAATCTCTCAAGTCAAGTGTTGAGTTCATTTGAACTTTATAGATAAAAAAATAATATAGTTAAGAGAAGACTTTATTAAAAAGGATTAATCAAAAAAAAAAATTTCATTGAGATTAATTATCTCAAAAGTGAGTAGATAATTTACATCAATGATACAATGTACATTGAAAAAAAATATGTGTTCACAGTGGGTTTACTCAGTTTCCAATACCTACTTAACCGAGAAACCGATATTGAAAAGGACTACAAATTTTGTTACGCATGTTAAAGCATTGGTTGAATAATGATAATGCTTATCTAGATAGTATCTTGGAGTAATTTACAAGACTACCGTTTTTTTTTATGGTATTAAATTAACTTTGTGCGTGTTTGTTTGGTTTCATATTAGATTTGTCACAATTATGTTGAAACAACAGGTAATATGATTTGAAGTAAAATATGTGTTTGATTCCATATTAAAAAATTGTTATGGGTTAATAATTAATTTGAGTTAAAATAATTTTAAATAACTTTTAAGTTATTTAAATAAATTATACTAAATTTTATTTATAATAAAAATATTTAATCATAAATCATATTAAAATTAATTTTATTAGAAATCGATTTTATCAATGATGATTCAAAACATACAATCTATTATTTCTTTTGATTAGAGGGTAGTGAATTCAACCAGTTCTTGTATAAGTTCAAATTTTTCTTCTTTAAATTTAAGTATAGGAACGTGCATGTACTATAGTATTTATCTATACTATATACATTGACGTCTTTAGGTATGAATTGGGGTATATGTATTTTTTATAATATTGGTATGAGGATTGTTATTCTTACTTTTTATATATCTTTATTAATGGCTTCAAAAAGATTCTCCTAATTACTAGCGAATCCACTTTGAGAAATCATGTTAATTTGTATGGTAAGGTTACATTTTTTTTTATAACCATGAAAAAGATTGAAAGAAATTAAAGAGAAAAATGTTGAATAAAATAGGTGATCTGATATAGAGATCGAGAAAAACAAAATGTTATAGAAATTTCTGTAAAAGAATATTACATAAATGCTATAACTCATTAAGTTGTGTTTGTTTGTGTGATAAGAGAATAGAAATAAAAAAAAAACAATGTGGAACTCACATTTTTATTCTTTATTTTAATTCAAAATTTTATTTTAATTCACTTTTGTTTTTTTTTTTTCTTTTCTACCGAATGAACCCTTACTATCATCCAAAGTTCTATTAAATAACATTCAACTGTCCATCAATTTTACTGGTAAAATTAATGGCTTGTTTGGTGCAAGCAAATCAACTCCTTCATGCATGGTACGAAATTAACTCCTTGCCCTCCTTTTATCATTACTATTAATTTGGTGACAAGATTATGCTCAACCCATCACACTCTTAATAGGGTGTGTTGTGACTAACGCTTGTTTTGTTTCTTCTAATTAAGTTCTTGTGAAACTATAATATATATCATTATATTTTCTACTAAACATATTGTCACTAAAATATGGCTAAAGTTTTGGCATGTTTTTGCCGGGCAGTCTATCCTTAACTCTACCGAAACGTCCCAATCAGTCTTAGATCATTATTTTGATATTATTATGTGACACTTGGAAAAGGTTTTTTATTTCTTCCGTTGTAAAATGACTATAGTTTTAATCTTTCAAATAATTTTTAAATTGATTGATATTTTTAATTTTTTATGAGATATTAAAATATTTATTTCAATTTTGCTCTCTAATAAATAATATTGTCTTACAAGACTTAACTATACATTTATTGAAATTAAGAGAAAAAAATAAAAGTATTCCCTAATAAATATGAATTATCTTAAAATACTTGTTCTCTTGTTTTATGTAAAAAAATCTTAAACATAAATCATTATGGGATACAAAGAAGTATTAGGCGTGCAGCAGGTTAACAACTTTTTACTATTTATTTTTCCCCTTCATTTAATTTTTATCTATTACATTAGCTTCTTACCTCACATATTTTAAATGTTCTTTATCTCTCTTTCCATGCTATAAAATGTGTGGTGAAAAAAAAATGAATGAGAACATGAATATTCTTTTTTTATTTTTTAAGAATTAGCTAGTCCTCGTTGTTCATGATAATATTTCCAATCATGAATATCATATGGTCGTAACTCATTGCTTTTTTTTTTTTTTCTATTCTATAAAAAATCGGACCCACAAGGATCGGTCTCATTGTTGATATGATCATCAAAATTGGAGAAAGAAATTCCATAAATATCACAAACTCTCAAGTCATTGCGTCGTAAGAATCCAAAGCCAAACAAGAAAACCTCAACTGAAGAAGACCCTCAACTGCCAAATTAACCCATCTAAACCATTTCCATTAGAGTACCAAAAATTTTAATGTCCACCAGAAAGCTTGACTTTACCTAATCAAACATGAACATATCAGAAGCAAACAACCTCGGGTTTCTTGATTTCACTCCGATAATGGGGCAAGTTTCAATATTCTGGACCACTTGCAATAAATGAGAATTAATGTCCTTCCCAAAAGCATAGAAAAAACTTACTACTCTGTAAGGGATAAACAATGGCAGTTGGGTTATTTATGGAAAAGCGTAAGGGCAATGTTCATCCATGACTATGAGTATAGTATAAAATAAACAGAAATTATGTTTATACACGGACTCTATCCGCTAATCATGTGTGATACTGATAATACACATGCCAACTTTTTTCAACATTTCCTGTGACTTTCATGTCATTCTTTTTTCCATTTTTTCATTCTTTAAAATATTTTAAGCACTTTTTAATCTGTTATTATTGTGCGTAAAACATCCCTTAAATATTCTCCTTTTGAGAAGGATAGAGATATCAAAGAGATGCGTACGATGTTGCGTATAAAATAAAATAGTGTTTGACTAAAATAATCTGGGAGGGTACTTGCATTTATAAACACAAGAAACTAAAGATAATTAGAAAATACTACTATGCATTTTGCAATGGTAATTATGAGAATACGGAACACAAGTGGGCGCAGGATAAGCACGTTGGAGTTGCCTTTAGAATTGCACGCTGCCAATGGTATGTCTCCATAGTTGCAAAATAAATAAATAAATAAATAAATAAAGCCTCTAACATCATATTCTTCTTAGAAATAAGAAAGCAAGATTTGCTGGAAATAAAAAATTTCCTAGTTTTCCTTATACGGTTCGAATTTTTCGATGAATGATTGGCAGTTTCTGTATTGGGAGGGTATCCAGATGCCCTTATCTTAGGTTGTAACTAGGTCTCTTTATCTGAACTCTGAACCCATTCCTTATTTTATTTGAGCATTTCTAATAGTAATATAATTTATTTATTTTTATTATTATTAGAGAAAATAGTACCAATACCAACCATATAAATGTTCACATTGTTAATCGTTTAAAAATCATGAATGATAATTTTATTAACTATTACAATAATTATATTAAAAATCACTTTAAACTTAATTTCTGAATGATTAATATATTTTACACTAGTATTTAAACTTTATTATTAGAATAAAGGATCTTTTTTATTCCTAAAAATATAAGACAATGTCAATTTAATATGAGAAAACGAAAATTTTTATTTAATTTATGAATGTGTAAAAGATGTATTAATTATGTCATGTTGTAAAACTTAATATTAAATTAATTTTTAAATTTTACAACTTAATGATAAAATTGATTTAGAAAAATTTAACAATAAAACATAATATTTATCATATTTTTTACACTTTCATATACCAATCTCAACGTGACCACTTACTCTTACTATTACTCAATATACTAATTTGTTCATTTTGCATAATGTATGGTTGTGGATTGCAGATGCTAAGCTATACGCGTGCTGTATATTTATTTTACTGCATAACTATGTAATCTAATAACTGAAAGACTGGTTGGAAGTGTGACAAGTCTAGGCTGAATTTGATGAGATTGCATTGCATTGCTCTTTAAAATCCCTTTTATTTAAAATAAAATGTCGAAATCACTCATGGGGATAACTATTTGACTGAAAGGACTTAACTTAGGGGTGTTTGATCTTCAGTGTTTCTTTCAAACCATATATGTCATCTATCCTACCTATTTAAACTACTATATATTATTTTCCTCTCATAACAAGCCCCCTTGGTTTTCCTTCCCTCTTGGAACTTCTACACCTTCTCTCCTCCAAGGAAATTCTATCTTTATTATTATTATTATTATTATTTTCTCTTTTTTATATTTTAGAGTTCTGAAGTATTCTTGAGGACTCTGACACTCTGAGGTCTGTCGGTTCAGTATTCAGTGTTCCACTTGGGCTATAACTCAGCAGCAAAATCTGTTCCTTGCTTTGCTATTTGTTTAGAACTTATTTCACTATCTGTTTGTTGCACTTCTTCTGTGTTAGCAAGTGAATTATTATGCAAGTGGCTAGTGAGAATTAGTGCATGATTTAGATGATAAGAAACTGAAAGCCATGAAGTTCATGAAACTAGGATCTCGTCCTGATACATTCTACACTGCAGAAGCAGTAAGGTGAGACATTAATTAACTCATCTATTTGATTCTTTCTTCTTAGATTATGTATATTTTTTTTCTTCTGGTTAATGACTATAGTATATCTTTTCTCTTGTATACAGGTCAGTCTCTTCTGAAGTTTCCAGTGATCTCATAATTCAAGTTAAGGGAAGCAGATATCTTCTTCACAAGGTATGTGAAATTGTTAATCATAGAAATTGTTCTATGTTGTTTAGTTTGTTGTTAGTACTTATTCTGAAGTTCATGGTGATGTTGTTCAGTTTCCCTTGCTGTCCAAATGTTTGAGGCTACAAAAGCTATGTTCAGAACCTCCTGATTCGTCTTCTCAGCACCAAATAATCCAACTCCCTGATTTCCCTGGTGGGATGGAGGCATTTGAGTTGTGTGCTAAGTTCTGCTATGGAATAACCATCACTCTCAGCCCTTACAACATTGTGGCGGCACGATGTGGCGCCGAGTATCTTCAGATGACTGAGGAGGTTGAGAAGGGGAACTTAATTCAGAAGCTTGAGGTTTTCTTCAACTCATGCATTCTACGTGGCTGGAAGGACTCTATTGTGAGTCTTCAGTCCACAAAGGCGTTGCCTATGTGGTCTGAGGACTTAGGAATTACAAGCAGATGCATTGAAGCTGTTGCTGCAAAAGTTCTAAGTCACCCTTCTAAGGTGAGTTTGTCACATAGCCATTCACGAAGAGTGAGGGATGATGTGTCTTGCAATGGCAACCAAAGTGTGAGGCATAACAAGTCAGGAAACAAAGGATGGTGGGCTGAAGATTTGGCAGAACTTAGCATAGACTTGTATTGGAGAACCATGATAGCTATCAAATCTGGTGGCAAGATTCCCTCAAATCTTATTGGAGATGCATTGAAAATCTATGCATCTAGGTGGCTACCAAATATTACCAAGAATGGAGGACATATCAAGAAGCAAGCTGTTGCTGACTCAGAATCTGATAACTTGGTTGGTGAAATAGCTTCAAAGCATCGTTTGCTTTTGGAATCAGTGGTGAGCTTGCTTCCTGCTGAGAAAGGTGCTGTTTCGTGTGGCTTTCTCTTGAAGCTCTTAAAGGCATCCAATATTCTTAATGCTTCTTCATCTTCAAAGATGGAATTGGCAAAAAGGGTAGGGCTTCAATTGGAGGAAGCCACAGTGAATGATCTTTTGATACCCTCACTGTCTTACACAAACGATTCAGTGTATGATGTTGAGTTGGTGAGGACCATATTGGAGCAGTTTGTGTCACAAGGGCAGAGTCCACCAACTAGTCCTGCAAGATCTAGGTTGGCCTTTGAAAGAAGAAGGTCTCGTTCAGCTGAGAATATTAACTTGGAGTTTCAAGAGAGTAGGAGGTCCTCTTCAGCATCTCACAGTTCAAAACTGAAAGTGGCAAAGCTTGTGGATAGGTATCTTCAAGAAGTTGCCAGGGATGTGAATTTTCAGTTGTCGAAATTCATTGCTCTTGCTGAGATTATACCAGATTTTGCAAGACATGATCATGATGATCTCTACAGGGCTGTTGACATTTATCTCAAGGTAAAAAAAATGTTAGAAGAAACATGTCTATTACTCTACTATGTTTTCCAATTTGCTGCCTTTTATATTTTATATACCCTGATAAAATAAGTGGTTAAGAATTAGTGTATGTTAAAAAAAAAAAAAGTGGCTGGATATATTTCGTTTTCACATTTTAGGACGTGGGACAGAATTAGTGGATAACCAACTCTCTTGACCTTAAAATCTTGTCTTATTCAAAATTTATTGGCGGTTAGGTGTAGACTGACCCACCAGAAATTTTAGCCTGACTGTATCCACATTCTGACTGATGTAGTTGCAGTATATATTCAGGTTTTTGTAAAATTTTAATTTCATTTGCCTGAAAACAGGGAGAGAAAATTGCCTGTCAAAGCTGTGTGATAGAGTTATATCATATTGCTGCATTCCAGTACTATGTCCAAGTAGATAAGGAGAAGGGAAAAAGGAGATACATGTTCTTTAGTCCTTCACATGATTGATTATGTGTCTCCCCTAAGAGATTTTGACCATTTATGTGTTCATTCCATTTAGCTAAATTCCACCTAAACGAACTCTTTGCTGATGTAACATGTCTGGCTGTCAGTTCAGTCAATCTAGTTACTAGAAATTAGGCCATGGAAGAATGAACTATATAAGTAAAATTATTTTGTGGGGATGTCTTGTATTACTAAAATTTGTGTTGTTTAACTTATAGGCTCATCCAGAACTCAGCAAGAGTGAAAGGAAAAGATTGTGCCGGATTCTTGACTGCAAAAAACTGTCTATGGAAGCATGCATGCATGCAGCACAAAATGAGCTTCTTCCCCTCAGGGTTGTTGTTCAAGTTCTCTTCTTTGAGCAAGCTAGAGCAGCACAGGCTGGTGGCAAAGTGACTGATTTACCAACCAATATCAAGGCATTACTCACAGCACATGGTATTGACCCATCAAAACCAACAGCACCATTAAGCACTACTACAAGTATAAATGCTGAGGACAATTGGAGTGTTTCAAACTTCAAATCACCAAAGTCAAAGTCTTCAACACTGAGGATGAAGCTAGCTGAAGATGAGGACTTCAATCAAAATGGTTTGGCCCATGATGGAATTGGAAGGAATTCTAGATTTAAGGCCATATGTGCTATTCCAACCCAACCAAAAAAAATGCTTACTAAGTTCTGGTCTACTACCAATAGAACTGCTGCTACAACTGAAAAGAATTGAGTGAAATATCGTATGTTTACTTTTCAAATTGGTAAGAAATGGTAATTTAGCGGGTAACATATACTCCTTTTTTTTTCTGCAAAACGCCTTGTAACTTCTAGGAAATTCCAAGAATCTTAATGTGCATTGTTGATGTAACCTATAATAATAAGAAAAGATTTTCCCCAGCACGAGGGGAAATCCTCTTTGGTAATTCTCATGTCAAAAGCTGCAGTAGGAATCTTAGGTGTCAGTGACAAATCGTGGGGCCAATGGTGATGTGTTTGTCTACAAATCTGCAACACTTGTCTCTTGTCATTTGCTGTAGCTCCTTGGGTCCTGACATTGTTGACAAATTCTTTCGTGTTTTCATGTGCCTGATTATGTTTGTCTTATTTTATCTGTATCCACACACATAATCTCAGCTTTATTGAATTGATACCCAATTAAGAACAAGATTTGAAGTTTTGTTGCGCATAATAAATAAAGTTCAACATGTATTTATTGTGCTTTTTATTTTAGTTGGAAGAGATTTGTCGTTGATCATATCATGCTGTGAAAAACAAATATTACTAATATATCATTAGTCTCAAAGATTCAAAGATGATGTGCCATACAAAGTCTGACCCAAAAAGTAGGTCAAATAAACCAGTAATAAAGATATGCTTGCTTCAAACAAGCATTAATAAAAAGAACAACTGAAAACTAATTGTGCATAACACAGCAAGGTACCTTTCAAATAAACACTTTGATAAACCTCTTATGTAACTGTATTAACTAAACTAAGCATAAAGCACCATAAAGGCAAATAAGGATGTTCCATTTAAATTTTAAAGCAAAATTTTCCAAGTGTAACTGAACAGATTTGTCAAACAATTATTGAGGCCAAGAAGTCTTAATTCCTTGACTTTCCTTAATTTCTCAAAAATTGTATAGGTGATCAGTTGACTTCTGAGTTGGAGTGGATCCATTGATAAAGGTCATTTTCATTCTCCCTTATACTCAGGTTGTTAATTATTATCAACAATTTGGTTTTTAAATCGTTGGAATGAACCATGTCCCATATAGCCTGCCTTGTAGCCAAGTCTAATCTCACAAACTGAAACCGACCACTCTCACTGTTTTGGTGGCTATAACTACAAAATATGAATACTTACATGTTTCTTAAAACCCAAAAGTATACAAAAGAGAAAATCAAATAGAGGTGTACTGGCAGTGACTGTCATTATCATCATTGCTGCAATCATGGTCAATTGGTCATCATCATCTAAGTTTCCTTGGCCATGACAACTGTTGCATGAGCATGTCCGCTGTAACCGGTCAATGTTACTTATCATTGACAAAAAAATTCACTGTTCATTTGGTCAGTTACTTAGGATTCCCTTGTTATTTTCTTTCCTTCTTCAGTGGCTCTAATTACAATTCAATCATTAGTCAAGAAAGTCTTCCACAACAACCACCATGATGCAATCTCCTATTTCCTAAAGGATTGCCTCATCTGGGTTATACATTGTTTCACATTGGTTAATTAAAATTATGATAGAAAATTACATGGGCCATGTTGGTATAACACTTTAGATTAGTCATTTGGGCCTCTAGTCCTGGGCCATGTTGGTATAACACTTTCTTTTCTTTCTTTTCCCTTTAAAATCTATAAAATTTTGGGTGTGAGTGATTGTTTTGATACTTCTCAACATTGTATCTTCCCAGTGGTTACAACTCAAATCATAATCACTTAATCAGATTGTAAATTTCGTCATCAGGGTCCAATTTGCAGGGATTCCTCTGAAGCAAAACACGAGTACATGACACTGACTTATAAAAATAATTGTCAAATTTCATTTTCAAACTTCAAGCTCACTAAGTGATACTTGTCAACTATGCATAGCCGCCTAATAAATTTTGGAATAAACCCCACCTACTACCTAATCGCAAAGATTCTTACAGCCATTCCAAGTTCACTTGATAATTTGCTTTACAGAAGATGCTACATTTTAGTGTTCATCAATAATACAACAATGACACAATAAAGTCAGCATAAATGAGAGCAGTGTTCATAAAAAATTAAATGTAAGAATGTAACATTAGTATGCAGTAGACAGAAATAACTATAGTAGTACAGTAGCTTAGGCCTCCTTATCCGTAAATACTTTTAAAAGAAAAAAATTAAAAAAATAAATTAATTAACTTCTCTAAAAACTAAAATTAATTTATATATGAGCTAATTGCAAAAGTTCTCTTATATTAACTTGTTTGAAAAATTATTTTTAAATTATGCATAAGTTAATTTTAATATTTGGAAAATTTTATTTCATTTTTTCGTCTTATTTATTTTCTCCTATAAGTACTTATAAAAATTTCATCTACACAGGCCCTAAATTATTAACATTCAATACATTAGAATATCAATGCATCTAAATTATCGAATCCTTGTTGGCATCACCACTAGCATTAAGTAATTAACCATGGAAGCATGAACCAGAGAGGCCTGATGAGGGGGTTTTGGACCTTTGGTGACTCCATGCTTTTGATCATTGGAGAGCAGAGGCAATTGGTTTTAGCCATACTTGGCTGCTAGAAAGCCTCACTTGTGCCTTCATTCCATCTCCTGACATCACATCATTTCTAGATGAAATCTGAACTTTCAAATCATTGGTTGTCATTTTGTCACTTTCCTTGCTCTTCCCTTCCTTCAATACCACCTGAAAATTGAAAACTAGATATTAATGGGACGCCCCATTTGTTGGAAAATCAACAAAGCTGGAAGCTATTCCATGTTTACAATGAAACCAATGGCCCAATGTTTCAGGAAGAAGAACTTTCCTAAAGTCAAGAAAGGTGTAATGGGACCTAGGGGAGTTATGTCTAGCAGAAGAAACTTATCTCATATAAGGTGACGAACCAAGATTCGAATCTTCACAAAACTAAGTGTTCATATTTAGTATCGGATCATATCTCCAACATGGCTCATTGAAACTAAAGAAAACAAATGTAGATAGGAATATCACATGCAATATGATGTAAGATCAAGGTTAGTATCAGTATGCAACACAAGTTTAATTTTCTTTATTGTTACGTCACGGGTATGCAAATTAATAAACTCCATCAACGCTCCCACCAACATTCTCATCACTTTTAGACTTAGTAATGTATATTTCTTCAAACACTGGGGACATGAAATAATATCAACTTTCCCTGTTCAATTAATCTTTCCCTTTTTTTTTTTATCTGTGCAGGTTTCATTTAATCATGATGCAAAACCAGGTCTCTAAAAGAAAGAAAAGAATAAAAAAAAGAATCCATGCAAAGGGTCTCCAACATTGGGGTTGGTGCTTTCTTTCATTCCCAGGGGGACTCCATTTGCAATTTAGTATCTATTAGCTCGATTGGTAAGTGTATCAATTTGCTCAAGTAGTAATTAAAGTAATAAGACCGAGTATCGTATCCATAGAAAATTTGTTATACTTAGATGACGCATATTCAATTTGTAAACAATTTTAATCAATGTAATAACGCATTCATATTTCAAATTCCTGAATTAAAATTTCTAAACTTAAAAATACATGACAAGACAAATGCGGAATTGTATAATAGAACAAATACCATGATGAAAATGTTGGGGAGCATTCTAGTGAACTTTCTCTTGATGTAACTAAATAATTTTTTCTCTATTTAATATTGCCCTAATGTTCTTTGCATAGTTAAATTACTCTAACCGTAATTTTTTACATGAAAGAGCCTAACCCTCATAGTTTCATTCTTGATTCCTCAACAAACTCATTCTAAGCGAACTGCATTACGCAAAAGATGCAACATTTACTAGGTTACTACACATCATTCCTAGAAATGCAGGCCTCTAGCTGCTCTACCAAGTTCTAAGGACTAAAAACATTTTTAAAAAATTTAATAGTGATTGTGTTAACTCATTGGTAAGTACACCAAATTGTCACAAGTAGTGTCGAGTTTACAAAAACTTTGTTTGTACTTAGATTAATGTATTTTCAATTTTTAAGCAATTAATAAATTGAATTAAAGATTGGAGAGATGGAAAATTAGAAGTAAATTGACATAAAAATTAAACTAATATCTAAAACAGGCAAGAAGCAAGAAAAACAAAACACTTTGGGGGTTGTGATGCAAAGATTGATTCAGAATGAAAATATATTGGGGCTTAGCCTACCAAAATTACTCTCAATGTAATGTTAATGATTTTTCTCTATTTAACATTATTCCAATTTTTATCTACATCTACTCGTATACTCTAACCATGATTCATCAAGTAAAAGAGCCTAATTTATCTAATCTTTTTCCTAATCCTTAGAAGAATAAACTAAATAAATTGCATTAGAAATAGAGATGCATAGAACATGCTAAACAATATCATTCTATCCCTAGACATGAATAATTTAGATGTCATTTTCCAATGCCTAAATCCTAAAACAAATACATGAATATGAGTGATTAGATCACAATCAGTAAAATTAAGTACAGAAAAGAGGCAATAAAAATTAAAATAGTATTAAATAGATAGTAGAAAAGAAATTACATCCCAAGCGTTTGGTTGCTAGGCTCTCAACAATGAGAATTTTAATCTTTCATTGTCACAAAAGGCTTTACAATTACAAGGGGTTGATGGGGAGAGAAGAAGAACAATAGGGGTGAAAGGAGGGGAGGAATGGCTCCTAAAGGCTAGTTTCTCTTATTTGGAAAACTCTAATTTTGTAGATTGCAATGTAAAGCTTTGTCTCGGCGTGTCTTTTTCCTTTGCTTTCTCCTCCTTTTATAGGCCCTAGTTAGCTTAATTTTTGCATAATCTTGCGTTAAGCACGAATGTCGCGCTGAGCGAGTGAGGCAGTGGTCAATCGCTTATCGCGCGGCTTGGGCGAAGCACGTGTTCACGTGATATATGGTTTCTTCATGTAACTTCAGTGCGTTGGACGAGAGTTTTCGGATTTTCAGCTTCTCTTTCAAGCTTTATTATGTGTTTTTGTAGTAATTCTAATACCAAATTACTATAAAATTTCTTAATTAAACACTTGCTGGTAAAAAATTTGAATGATGTTAAATTTTTCATTATTCACATAAAAATAAGCAATGAAAGAGAGAAAATCTAACAATTTTTTGTACGATTTAATCATCAGTTATACCTATGTATCGAAGTTATCCAATTTTTATTCTAGTTTCTAGAGATATTAGTTTCATAATATTCATGAGTTATGAGAATACCTTAAAGAAGAAAATTATAAATAGGATGAGATGCATGCTACACTATCATAGGAAGCTTCAACTCACAAGTTTATATTATTTGTTCATTTTTCTATACATTAAAGGCTAGAAAAGTTGTATTGAATATAAATCTAATGTACTGTTTGAAAAAAAATACTGTTAGAAGAAAGATAATATTCTACGCATGTCAATGATACGAAAATTTATTTATGCCTGATACACAGATTATATAAGAGTGGTAATAAACTAGAAATTTACGTAACTTTTTCAATATAAGATATTTTAGGGGGAAATAAGAGACGGAGTAGTTAAAATCGAGTGACAATAGACAAAGGAATGATAATAAATACTCTGAAAAATATTTTCTCTCAATCAATAATAGATAAATTATTTTTCAAAAGTATTTTTATTTTATTAATATTTCAATTAAATACTAAGCAATTCAAATATTACATTTTAACTCTTTTAATGAAGATATATATTTTAGTTTTAAAAAAGTCATTCGTCACAACAATTTAATTAATTAATGACTTTCTTAATTTGTATATATTATTTTAAAATTCAAATAACGTGAAATAAAGGAACTTCATAATTAATGAAACTCATACAGTACATTTGTTTGCACACTCATGCTAAGGCTTGACTTGACTTTATTTTTATCTATTTACTTACTCTGGATTCAATTGTTTTTGTCCAAATCTGTAGGATTTTGCTTCCTGCACCTCCGTATTTTTTAAAATGACCATAATAACCTTGTCTTCCTCACTTGTCTATAGGTTGTTTTCCTCACTTTTCTATGCCTAAAACATTGTCTTGTTCCCTTCCTCACATTTCGAGGCTTAGGTTCACTTGCACAGGTGAGTTGATTAGTGTTGTTTGCATTTTTTTGTGTTAGATTATTATAATTGGATTGAGTTATCCGTAATTGGTTTTTAGAAAACAAAGTTTTAGAATAGATCTGAATCAACAAATTTAGAATTAAATCCATAAAAGTAACATGAATTCGGATCAGACAATTTAGAATTGTTGTTATACAAATCCGAATTAATGAATCCAAAATGGTGAAATAATAGTACCAGATCAATTAATTCGAAAATATAACATATTTTTGAATTGGATAATCAGAATTTGTTCTTATACAAGTAGGGATTTATTGATCTGGAAATTATGTGTATTTGTTTATTTGTTGGGATCAATCAATCCACAATTGTGCACTAATAATTCTACATTGTTTGATCCGTTGTAAGTTTTCTGTTTCCTCGATCAACTAATCTTTAACTTCAAAACATGAATTCCGGATTGACTGATGCAGAAATTATATTATATTTTCCGGATAGACCCATCCACCTTATTGCTTTGCAGTCCTCACTATCAAAAGTTCAACCCATATTTAATGCAGCGTTGCTGGTTAAAAAAACATATGCAGCGTTCTCCAAATTTTAGATTTTTTTATATAAATCCAATCAATTAATCGATAATCAATCTATGAATAAATGTAAAATTAATTTTTTTTATCTAAGGAAATTAAGAATTTTATAATGTTAGTGTATTACGAGTTGAAAAGTACAGTATTTTTGTACTAGTAAAATTTTATTACTAAATTAAATATTATTCAAAATTCGTTTCTTAAAATTTTGATTATGAGTGCATTAGACAATTTTATTATTAAAGTAAATACTAACTAATGATTAACACAAGTCATAACGGTTTATATTTCTTAATAAAATGATTCAAAAATCAAATCTTAATTAACTATTAAATATAAAATATATCATATTAAAAGAGAGATATTTATTTTATATGTGTTTATTATCTCTTGTTAAAAATTCATTTGATAGATAGCTTGTACTTCAATGTACCATCTTATTAGTATAGTATTAGTATTAAACATCCTCTATGATAATATAAATAATCACTAGGATTAGTCTAATGATAGGAAATTTACAGTAATACGTATAAGATCCTAAACTTAAATTACAGAATGATTATTATGTATAAAAAACTGATTAAATATAATATTTTAATTTATTAGAGTTGAACAACAATATTATACTCTAAAATAAAGTTTTTGATTTTTTTATTTATAGAAATTTTTTTGGTTTGATATCATGTAAATACTCTATAATAAAGTGAAACTTACAATTTTATATTCAACTTTAATCAAAACTTTCTTTTTATTTCATTCCATTTTACACTACCAAATACTTTTTTATGTTTTTTTATGGAGTGACATTTCGGTTATATCCCGATCGATTCCTTTGTTCATTCTATGTATATTTTTAAAACGTTTTCATTATTTATTTTAATGTTTTATAAAGTAAGTGTTATGTAGAAAAATAGTAATATGTGTTTAGTATCTTTAAAATAATTAAAAAACTTACAATTTTATTTATTTCATAAATAGAAAAATATTATAAAGAGAAAGTGAGAAAGTCAATTTATTAAAATAAAAAACTTGCATAACGTCGCATGATATCATAAAGCTGGATCATATTTCTGAAAGCCACGTGCTAGCAGTAGCAGAGATAGTATACTAGGGAGATAAAGGTAGGTCATTGTCAATTTGTCACAGTTATAGTTTCGAGAAAGCACTTATTTTTTTCCGCATTATTTGAATTCTGAAACTGAAACCGACAGGCATGGTGATACTAGTCTCATCCAAAGATTTTTACTATCAAATCTCCATCAATCTTATACATTATCATTTTTTCCCCTTAATTTTCTTAATTATGCTAACGATTGATAAAATATACAAAAAGAAATACTACGTATGATGTTTTTTGCGTAGATAAATTTTAATTTATCATAATATAGAACTATTGTTGTTTAAACTGTAATTCTTTTTTAATTTTCTTTTAAAAAATCTATTTCGTTTCTTATAGAAAAATGTTTCATTTTAGTTTTATTATTGTTAAGTTATGACACATTGATATAGATTAAAAAATATTTAATTCTTCGTTTGGTTCTCATAATTTTATTATTTATATTTTTTAGTGTATAAAAATAATTTTTTAATTTTTATAATTTTAAAATGATTTTTTTAATTCTTATATTTTATTTTTTAATTTTTATTTAATCTTTAATATTAAAATATGAGTAATATTATCAATTATACTTAACTGCAAAAATATTAACAAATAATTATAATCAATTTATCACAAGATTATTTAAAATAAAAAATAGTTAATAATTTATAATTAATTTATAACTTATTATTTTTATATTTTTTTAGTAAGAATTAAAAGATAATTAAAATATAAATTATAAAAATTAAAAAATAATTTTTAAATTATAAAAATTAAAAAAATCATTTTAAATCTATAGAAATCAAATGAATAATTTAATCATTAAAAAAAACACAAATTTACCGATAAGCCATGACACAAATTTACCAATAAGTCATTATCGTGAGTGTAACTGAGTTGGGTCTAATTTTTTCCCAGCACTAAACCTCTCAGGTAGAAGAGATAAATGTTTAAATATTTTTTTCCTATAATTTATTTTTTTAAAATTTTATTTCTCGTAAAATATATTTGTTTTACTTTTTTATTTAGAATATTTTATATAATATTTTTTTACTGTTTATAATGTTATTTAAGATGCTTTAAGGATGAAAAATAAAATAAATATATTTTATAAAAAATTGAAAAAATTACAAAGATAAAAATAAAAAATATTAAATTACAAGAAAGAAAAATATATTTAAGTGAAGCTTAAATAATTAAGAGGATTTGTGGTTCTTTCAATCTTTATTTCTTCTGTCAGAAATGTCCATAGTTTTTATTGAATTGAGTTTGCTCGTAAAGAATTGACTTTGAGTTTTATGTAAAGAAAAAGATTTTATAAAGATGGTTCGTATTTTTTTACCAAAAGATTAGTAATAGATAAAATCAAGTCTTTCGTGCTAATAATATGATTAAAAAACTAAACAAAAAATAGATCTAATATGTTGAAAATAATATTGGACAACATGGAAATTCATTCATATGAAATTCATTATATTTACATTAATAATTTATTTTCTGTTGATGTAAAAATACATTAATAAAAATAAACGAAACTCTTAATTATTAGTATATTCTATTTTGTTAACAGTTTATAATGCCTAAACCCGCGTAAAATAATCTTACTCACCATATAAATAAGTCTGGTGACCAAAGTTGCCGTGTCTCATTGAAACTCAAATAATAATGAATTGCAGATTTGGCAAATTAGACATAGAAGAACTGAAGAAGGTATCAGCATACATGGCAGTGACGACCAAAACAGTGGTGGCGGCAGAATGGCAAGCTTTTGTTTTGTTCGGGGGTAACAGAGATAGCATGTTATAGACTTATAGGATAGCTTGGATATTTTTGGATCACCAAGAGGTATATAGTATAGGAGCATACAAAGGTAGCCATATAAGACAATCGTGTTATTTTACCTTGAGCGCTGATCAACGTAAACTTAAAAGTTGAGTCTAGGAAGAGTGATAAAGAATACTTTAAAAAATACAAAGAAAAAAAAAACATTTATGTTTTGAGTGAGATGAAGATTTGGAGCAATGGATAATAAATGATAAATTTAAATATATTTTTAGTCTATGTAAAATTAATAAGTTTTGTTTTTAGTTTTTATTTTTATTTTTTGACTTTTATCCTTTACATGTTGAATATTTATGTTTGATTCATGATTCTTGTTAATGACTTGTGTACTTGGTGAAAGAGTAAATGATTATTCTATTTAGGGTGAGAATAGATCAGGTCAAGTCAAGACTTTAAAATTTAAAAGGCTTGAATCTAACTTACGATGAATATTTGAGGTCCGAGTTTAGCCTATAGTCTATCAAAGACTTTTATTTTGACTCGGTATGACTTTTTTAAATGTCTGACCTGATAACTTTTTAAAAGTCTTTCTCACAATAAATATTTAATATTTTATAAAGTAGGAACATAATAGGAAAGTTAAAGAAAAAAAAAATCAAAATAATAAAAATATAAAATGACACATGACTCACACCTAAATTGTAATTAAAATCCTTGATTATAGGAATAGAAGTTATGGAGCATAATGATCAAAGTCTGATGATAGTTTCAAAAAAAATTTAATTGTATCCAAAAAATAATATTATATATTGGTATCCAAAAAATTATATATATATATATATATATATATATATATATATATATATATATATATATATATATATATATATATATATGCCGGCCTATCAGGCTTAGCTTTTAATAAGCCTAAGCCTCGTCTATTTAATTTAATAGACTTTTAAAAAAGTCTAAGCCTAACCTTTTAATTAAATAGGTCAGTTAAGGCCAGGTTGTAGGTCCCCTGTAGATCGGACCTATTCTCACCCCTAATTCTACTAATATCTCTTAGTATTTATGGTATAATATCAATATTTGATATTTATAAAAAAAATTCTAAATTTAATGTTATTTATCGCCCAATGAAATTATGGGACTGAATAGTAATTTTACTTTATTTAAGTTTTTTAATTGACGATAATAGATATTCTGTATCAATGTAACTGACAATAAAAATATCTCAAATATAATAAGAAAACATGTTAGAAGAATATATGTATATAACTTTCTTAAATCTCTAACAAATATTAAAATATTAGAGTGAAAATTTAAGTTATATCGAATCATATGTATATAATGCATTTTTAAGTTATATCGATCCTCCAAATTCATCTAAATTTATTTCCATTCATTTGTTTGAACACTAAAATTTTGCAGATCATGAGCATGTTTGTTTCTCCGTTATTTTTGTTGTTATGCACATTCAAAGTTAATCTAACAGTTCAATGCAAAATAAATGGAAAAAAAAAAAAAAGAAACTTAAGATGTGTTTGTTTCATCGTCTTTCTCAACGCATGCGCAACGACGTTCATCCGAAAGTAAATCACTTGCTTTTCACAGAGCGGCACTTTAGACACGTCCCAACTTCCTCACAAACACACTTAATATATTGAGAAAATTAGTTTTGATCTTACAAATGTTTCCAAACATGCACGAAGTGATCAACTTAACAGGTCAATATGATACCAACTTGTGTGTATACTATATAGTATATATTTCATGGCTTACATTACTGAATCTTGGCATGTCAACGTGTAAATTGACTGACAATGACATTTATACTCTGCATTCTTGTCTCCCTCTCTAGTCATTCGATATTAATGGAAAGTTGGAAACACTATCAACTCTCAAATCTCAATCCCTGTTCCTGCCCCTATTGCGCGTGCACTTGGCGAAACACGATTTCAACTTTTTTATTTTCTCAATTTGTTAATTAATTCTCCCCTTCAATCTATTATTGCAGCGTAAAAATAATAAAAGATATGTTATCAATGTTCTTTAAACACACATTCTTAATTAATTAATACATTTATGCTAACATTTTTTAAGAAATATAAATTAGTGCCATGCTTATTCGACAAAGGTGTAATTTTGTGAAGAATAGATGCAAAAGCTATTATTTGTAGACGCGCAGTACAATGTATAGGATGAATATTTGTATATTTGGAAATTCGTTTAGATGGAGGAATTACATTTAGAATGTAAAATGTTGAGAAAAAAATTATTTATAAAGTGTTTAGTGGAGTGAAATGAAATAAAATATAAAAGTGTAAATTCTATCTTATTTAATCGTTCATTTCATTTTTTTTCACTGTAAATTATAAATGAAGAATTAACATATAAAAAATAGACACCAAGGAAAATGAAAAGAGCGTATCTTGTTCATCTGGCAAAAGATATATGCAACGGGATATGCTGGGGCCATGTCTGATAAAACGTGTCCTCCATGTCTGGACTATTCTACTGGCCCCAGCCTCAGAAGGGAAAATGCAAAAGCAGATTTCACAGCAACGTTGGTAAGCATCAGGAGCAGAAGGATTTTAATGAAAAGTTGTCTGATGGAGATAGAAATAGAGACAGCAAAATGGTATCATAACTATTGGTGTATATATATATATAGAAGCCGTGGCACGCAATTGCAAATCCAAATGGTTTTAGTTGAAAGTGTGTGTTTGGATTATAATTTTAAAAATAAAATTTAGTTCAACTTAATTTTATAAATCTAAAGTTTTGTTAAAAGTAGATTTAATATAACTTAATTAATCCATTTAATCTATATTTGAAGTTTTTTATGTTGAATGAAGAAAATATGAGATTAATTTTGGACTCAATTTTAGCTTTAAGTAAATAATATTATTTATCAAATAAATAGGTGGAACTTTCATTGAAAATCAAACCTGAATTTGAATGTTGAAATGCCAAACTAAACATACCCTAAATTCATTTATATTTAATATTGAGTTGTTTGTCCATCTTATACTGTTATACATAAAAGATGTAGGCACACGTTTTTGAGAGTGTTGCCTTGTTGCGTGTAAAACCATAGCTCACGGCACAAAGTAGGAGGAACCGTTAAGAGTTTTGGTGCATCTTACAGTGGATTCATTACATTCCTGATTCCAGGATATCCACCCCCTTTAATTTCCCTTTTGTAGCTCTACCTATATTATTATTATTTTTAAATAAAACGCGTTTCAATTACTATACAGTGTACACAGCGGAAAGATTGTCTATAATAGAAATATACTACGTGGTTATCGAAAATATATATATATTTATTGTTTGTACGATTAATTTAGGCAATGTTTGAAAAACAAAATTACACCGCGTACCTAAATTCAACACATAAGAAAGCTTTTATGCAACTAATATTTAGGAATTATAAGATTAATTTGATAATAAGAAAAAATTATGAATTTAATCTTTTTATTAATAATAATTAATGATTAATATTTATTTATAAAAAATGCATGATAATGTTTTAATCTTACACCCAAAAAATCCTATTTTCTTTTATCAATAAGGAAAACAGTTTATTTAAATTTAATTCCCATCAAGGTTAGAAAGTCGTCTCCTTCTCTCGATTTTGTGCTCAGGAAAAGCTGTTTTCTGATTCTGATGGATTTTATTTATTATCTGACTCTCCATTCTTGTCTTCTTTTGGAATGCTTACTCTCTTGTTGCTCCTTCGCGCTCCCTCAGTTCTTCACCAGAGAACCGTGAACCGTCATTTTAATTCCTTCCACGGTCGATTTTTCCTTTTATTTTTAATTTTTTTTTTGTTATGTGTGTATGTGTCATCTTCATTGATGTTTTTGTGCCAAAAAGGTTTGCATTGGCATCACACACAGTTAGATTTTTGACATTGTATTCGAAATGACCGGATAAAGGAGGCAGTCTCCATACTCCAAAATCAAATTTTAGAGGAATGGTGTCTTTGTAAATAGTTGTAATTGAGCTTGTGGACAGGATTGAGGTGACATGGAGAAAGAGATATATCATGCTAATATATACGTTTATTGATTGCTTTTCCAGTTTGATATATCTCATAGGTGTTTGATAGCAAAAAAGAAGTAGAAATAGATAAAAAAATAAAGAAGTTTAACTTAAGAGAAATAAATATTAATAAGCGTTAAAATTTGATATTTTTTTAAAATGTTATATAACTGCATTTAAAAGAATAGCATATTTTATGACATTCAGATAATTATAAAACAGAAAAATCTATTAAAGTGATTTGATACACGATAAATATATACCCGAAAAGATTGATATCACGGATTAAAAAAATAATAAAAAATTATAAGTATAGAGAAGGTCAAATAAGACATTGGGCAAAATAATAGACTACATAACTTTTATTGCTATAAAAATAAGGGAAGAGAGACTCATAAAGTTTTTGGAAAGAGCGAAAATCTTATCTCATGATAAGTAATAGAAAAAGATTGTCATGCAAACACCCTAAAACCCTAAAACTGTAAAACAAATTCTCCAACACTGGGAAATGTGATATAAAATATATTATTTTATTATTTAATATTTAATAAAGAGAATGTAAGATTAAGAAATTGTTTTATTGTATCTTATGATTGTTGGATATTGTGCAGGGGTATATTTATTATTGTTCTAAATAATATTTTTCAAGTTTTAATTTCTAAGTGTATGTTTTAAATGATTTGAATGATATTGTGTGATGAATATAGTCAAACATTATCTAATGAAATAAGTTAGACTTGATTGTTATTGTTATATTTGTTAAATTCGTAGTTATTTTTTTCCCCAAAGTTTCACACCTATCAACATAAAAGCAATTCTAGTTCAAACACATACAATTTGGCACTAAATAAGGACCTATCTTTTCGGTGAGGAGATTTATATGGTGATTTATCATTGTGTACTAGACTAATATTTGCTGGTAATTCAAAATTATTAAGTTGAATAAAGGTGCTTTGAATAAATAACTTAGTTAATATTTCATTAAATAATTACTTATTGTATAAAGTACTAGTGGATTATAAGTTGTTTTTATGATTGAAGAAAAACTATGATTTACATTGTTTTTATATAGCTATATATAAGCTATTTCATAAAACTATTTATAGAACTTATTGAAACAAGTCAAAAACAATTTATGCCCATATCATAAGTTATTTCAAATACTTGTACAAAGTATTTGTCATAAAATAAGTTTAAACGAGTTATAAATAAACTCTTTCAAATATGACGTAATATCTAAGAATTGCTTCTAAAGTAAATGTATTTTCTTCCGAAAATATCATGTTTAAGGTATTGCTACTATAATTTATCAATAATTTACTAAAAAAATCAACTATAACTTAAGGTACGTATTATTAATACATCAAGTTAGACTGCACCTACACCCGACATGCAGTTCGAAATCAACCAGAAAAGACGCCAAGTTTTTAAAACACAAATCCGGCTCAATCAATTACAAATCGTGCATGTTATAAGCACCCGTATTAGACTATTAGGTGTCGTTGTTTATATGATTAATTAAAACTATGGTAGGGCTTCTTCCGTGGCAGAGGGTTCTTTAACTTCCCTTCGTCGGAGAGGAAGAATTTAGGTGAAAAGTGTAGTAATAAATGGAGGAAGATAACAATGCGTGGTTGTGGTTAGCAATAGGGAAGGATATACGCAGACCTAGTTTCGAAATCCAGAATCATGCATGTCATGCCAAACTACAATTATACCACAACCTTGTGCGTCTATATATTAAAGGTACTTCGTCATTTTATAGGTTTCTTCTTTTTGTACAGATTATAGTTTGTGAAGACAAGGACGTCCACGAAAGATGACAAATGATTTCAATCTATTATTAGCAGAATTGATTACTACAACGGATGATATGTTTTTACAATCCTAGGCTCAAACCGAGATAATTATTCTACTCATCACCAGCCAAGCACCGACAATTACTATATTGTTTTGCAACATCATGAAATTTCTTTATATTAAGTTTTATTACATTTTGTTATTTTTTAGAATAAAAGACGTAAATTATCCCATAAAAAATAAGATATTCAATGTAAATACAACTAAAATCAAAAAGTTAATTGACAAGCAAAAAATCTGAATGCCCTAGTTAAATTATAAACTATTCATGAAAGGAGTCTAATTCAATTAGTTAAGTTAGATGTATAAATATTATAAATCTTTTGTGTTCAATACTCAAAGATAAAAGAAACTATAAACAATTTGATTGGTTTGCTTACGTGTGAACGGCATAAGAGTTTTGAAGAGCTAAAATAAATGCATGATAGTTCCTTAAGATGCAACCAACTTCTAAATCATGAAACCTTTTCGATCGAATCGTTACTGTTCATTATCAATTTGTAGTCGATTTTGCAAATAATATTAACAAAATAAATAAATATTTCCTCAAATTTTAACATACTACACATGTATTTTCTTAGAATTTGATTCCTACATAAATACTCGTTATTTTAGGATTTCAATTTTAGGATTTCTACATAAATACTAATTATTAATTTTATTTATCCAAAATAATCACATGTTAGTCACATTCTCATTTAAGAGAATTTTTATGATAAACATATTTACATTTTCTTCCCACCAACAATTTAAATAATATATTTCACGGATTCTTCATGTTTTTGTTTGATTCATATTGTCCAAAATGATTTTTTTATATCCTTGTTCAATCTTTTCATGCGTTTGTAAGTAATTGTTCCACCAACAATTCAGGTTGAATCACAAACAAATCAACACTAATCAACTTAAACCATTGGCCAAACAAAATCGTTGAAACCTACATAATCGAACACCATCATCGAGAAATCTATTTTTAACTCAAACAGACACATATAATAATAAAATAATTTTTTATTCATTTACAATCATGTCAGTTACTTCAACATGTTTATTCAATATTTAACATGATTAACTGACAGACAGATTAGACATATATAACATAACAGTAAGTAAAACATTATAGTGTCAGTAACAATTACAAAACACGAGTTGAATTAAAAATCTAAAAATTCGGGTTGACTATATTTACTAATAAAATATACATATTAAATTATTTAAATCCTATTTCACTTAAAACATATGAATCAAAATATCATATTTAATGGAAAATTAAAAAATCCCTAATTTTCTTCTTTAATAAAATCTTTTAAACTTCATCTTTTAAACCTTTATAGCTCAAATCGTTTTTATCCTAGATTTATTATAAATCATTGATTATTGTTGGACCTTATACTATAGGTGGACCTTAAATATTATTTATCATTAATTATAGTTGCATTGCATAGATTTATTATAAAAAAATTGTCATTTGCGTCTTAAAGTAAAAGACATAAGTTGACAAAGTGACAATTTTTTTTATCTCATAAAAACTTAATTAACTCAATCTTAAGGATATCTTATAAAAAAAACTTAATATAAAGTTATTAAGTAAAATCTAAAACATTAAACAATATTTTAAAGAAGTATATGCACCATATGTAAAGATTTTTTTATGCCGTCATTAAATTATAAATGGATGTATATGATTTCTTTTTACTTTTATAATTATTATCCTGAAAGATATACGAACATTAATTTATAATTAATTGATAGTATGAATTATTTTATATTGATAATATATATAAATTAAATCATCTTTTAATTTTTTTTAAATCATATATTTCTCTAATAAAATTTGAGATAGTTATTTTTTTAATAAAAAATTTACTCTACGTATCCTATGACACATTTTTTCAGCAAATGATGCATCAATTAATACGCATATAATGTGAAACAAGATAATGTGTTTTAAAACTGAGCAAGGCTACTTTTGTTTTCCATTTCTGATTGCGGCGACATGAATTACGAAGCAAATCTATGGGCGATAGAAAAAAGGAATGGAAGAAATTCTTGGAAACACTGTTTCAAACATGCACTAAATATGTAATTCATGGTTACTTGGAAATAGGGTAAAAGCACTAATTTGAAAAAGAAATAAATCAGTTGTAATGCAAGGTTAGCAAGTTAAGGTTGAGAAATTCAGTCCAAATTTGAGCGATGGATGGATAAGTGGATACAACCCTCTCCAGTGATGGACCTACTTAAAAGACGGATCTACTTAAATTTTAAGGATACACTTACATTTCCTCATTTTTTTAAAATTCATTAAATTTAGAAATAAAATTTTATATATATATATATTTTTATTTTATTTATATTTATATAATTGAATTCATTCATTTTGATCTCTTTCTTTTACAATGTTACCAAGTTAAGGTTAAGAAATTTAGTCGAAATTTGAGCGATGGGTGGGTAGAGTCCTCTCTGTCTCTCTCTATCTTGCAATGGACCTTTCATTTGTCATCTTGGCCTGAGTGGAATGGTACGTACAACCAATGTTTATGTCAGTTTCTAGCTGCCAACAGGACCTAATCTTTAAACCCCCGTGTATCAGACAAGTCCATGTGATTTTAAATTCCTGGTTTTAATTTCAACCACAACATAAGTAACGCAGGATCAATAAGCAAATGTATCGACACTTGCATAATCAACCTTACCCAACAGGCAAAATAAGTGGAAACTGGAAAGTTATAAATAATAGCCTAAGCATGCATAAACCAAAGTGGGAGGAACAACGTCTGAGCGCCGCCAGTGTAATCATTCAGAATGATAATCGATCACAGCACTTCACCTCCAACTTCAATTCCCATCAAATTATTTTTTATTAAACAAAAGCTAGCTGAAAAGCAGCTTTATCATTTATCATTTATCACCTTCGTGCTTGAAAATTTTGGATTGTGTATAATAGTAGTAGTATTTGATTTGATTATTTTTATTTTTCAGATTTCGTAAAGAGTTGGGAAGGAAACTATAATTAGTTACTCCAGTTTCATTAAAATCTCCAATCATAACGTTTATACGACCCAAAAGGCAATGCGATTTATTCCCCCATCGTCCCAGAATTGTATCATTTCTCACACAGTCTTGGGAATAGCCGAAGGCAATAACTATTTCTGAACTGCAATTAGCTGCACAAGTCACCACCTATCCAGTGGCCACTTCCATAAAATTTAATCAATAGAAAAACGGAGTAATAATAGTAGTAGTATTTTCTAAGAAATTACTACAAAATAGTACTACTAGTACTTTTTTCTTTTAAAAATTTAAGACATTTATAAAATATATTAAATTCTTACACTTTCTATCTTATAGTAGTAGCATACTACTTTTACATTTTTAATTTATTTTAAAAAGCAAGAAAGTATTAATTATTTATTACAACAATATCTTTATTTATTGATATTTCACCTAAATACTTAAAACAAATTTGTTGTACTTTCTAACTATTTAATTTGAATAATTTTGTCAATTTCTTTTGATCTTGAAAACTTTTAGGAAAGAACATGATATCCCAATACAAATCAAGAAAAACTTCCTCTTAACTTAAACAACACTTACAAAAAAAAATAAAATAGACTGATTAAAAATTTTCAAAAAAATTATAATTAAGAAAATGTAAAAAAAAAACTTATGCAAGACATAATTTTATGTATATAATATTTTTTTTAGTTCCTTAACAAGTGTTTTTATTACATTAGTATTTAACAAAAACTTATATTTACTTCAGTCAAAGATAAATAAACAAATACTACTATAAACTTGATCTTCATCATACAACACATTATCTTGCAACATTTGACTAATCCTTTGGGATTAAATTTTCTCAATTAATTGAATGTATTTATCTGTGCCGTAATTTGTGTAATTATTTTAAAAAATATACATTAACTTATAATGATAAATAGTTAATTTAATCGAATCACTCGTTAAAAATATACGTATTAATATGATATGTTTATTAATTTAGTTTATATGTTTATTAAGCTGATTCAACGAGGAAAAGAATGCCACACAAGTGGGGTTGGGCAATAGTGGCCTTTAAAAGTCTTCGCTTGTAGGACGATGTAGTGGTCCGGCAACACTATGCCTAGTTATTAAAATACAGGTGCGAAAAGTTCATTGGGCATAAAGGTTAGTAATTTTCTTTTGAAAAGTATGATATCTAAGAAAGCTATATATCCATGCCTGCTTCATAGAACACTGTATAATGCGATCAAGGACAGACAAAAAAGAAATTATCATCCTGGTGTCATGTATGTACATTATTATGTAGTGTTTCTCCAAACTCTTCTATGACACTCCCATCCATGGATTTAAACTATACGATAATGTGAGTTTATATAATTAAAGATGATTTTAATTAATTAATTAATTAATGTATTTATTTTTTATTATTCATCATTTAAAATTTTTATAGTTAAATGTGTTAAACTTAGAATAATTATGAGATTGAGTCACCTTATAATTTTTTTTAAAAAAACATGTAAATGAAAATAAAACAATAAAAAATCTTATCTTAATTTATGAGATCAATCATTAATCATAAAAACAGGTTATTATACTCTATTGAGTGATCTTTACCTTCAAACTAATAAAAAAACAATGACAAGGAGAAAGGAGACATAAGTTCAACTGTTAATTAAATAATAATAATAATATAACAATAATAAATATATTTAAAATAATGTGTTAAATAATGTACCCTCAATATATGTTTATGACTTAAATATCTTGACCGAGGAGATTTTTAAAAAAATGTAATTTAATTCGTAGTACTTAAACGAGGATTTTTTTAAGAACTTGTAATAAGTATTGCTAACTATCAAACGCCAGTACTCTAGTTCGATCTATATCCCTAGCTTAAATAATCTCAAAGTCTTGAGATGGGTGAGTCTATACTATCAACAAATTAAAGAACCATAAGCAATGTATGAAAGGTTGGATCATAGCACGTCCATATAAGCTGACAAATTGTATTTATATATATTTTAATTTAAATATTTATACAATAAAAAAAGAGTTGGTGAATGCAATAAAAAAAAGAGATGATATAAAAGGAGCGAGAAGTATTTAATAAGTTTTTATTTTTTTAATTGAAGTATGTGATAAGTTAATCAAGTGATAAAAAAACCAAAGGAAAACAATAATATTATAAACTTGTAAAATGTATGATATGCATTATGATGTACTAGCTAGTTACTCTAATAAATAATGTTACTACTTATTAATAATGGTAATTTATAGAAGAAACTCAAAAACATAAAAGTAAATTTATTAAATACCATACTTAAGTAACTAAAAGTAGTTAATTATAAAAGCTTATCTTAAATTCCTAATACATTAAATATTTTATGTAATCACTAGTATATTATATTTTGAAGTAATCAGTAGTATGGCCCAATAATAAATAATAGCAATAACTTGGGTACCAATAGTCAGAAGAAAAAAAATAGGAATAAGAAGTCAGGTATATTTATAGATTTGTCCCATGGTTTTTGTCTTTCTTCTCTTATAGTATATCGATTCTTGTGTTAGACATGCATGATTAAATCAATCACTTTCCAAATATACCACCAAGAAAACAAGATAAAAAAAAAAAAAACTATATGTACATCTCCATGTATGTTGCCTTGTGCAATAACTCTACCTCACACACTAGCCCCTCTATAAATACGACCAAAACGCACCAAATTCAAGGCAACAACACACCAAAACCAAAACCCCTCTTCTCTCCCTTCAGAAAGTATCACTACTGTTACTATTTTTGGTTTTCTATTTTATCACATACACATGGAGGAAGCAATGAGGCGTCTCAACGGGGTAGCTCCGATTATCGGACCCGACTCGAAAGGCGACGGTGGACTCATCGCCAATAACCCGAAACGGACCTCGGCCGTGAACAAGAGGGCTTTAAGAGAAGACGGCGGCGGTGGTGGCGGCGGCGGAGCGATGAGGTACCGCGGCGTGAGGCGCAGGCCGTGGGGGCGTTACGCGGCGGAGATAAGGGACCCTCAATCGAAGGAGCGGCGATGGCTGGGAACCTTCGACACGGCGGAGGAAGCCGCTTGCGCCTACGACTGCGCTGCTAGAGCCATGAGGGGTCTCAAAGCTCGCACCAACTTCGTTTACCCAACTTCTCCGCAACCTTCTTCCGCCACCACCGAACACTTGTTCCCTAACTTCAACAACAACAACAACTTTCACAAACACTCACTCTTCAATCACCACCGTAACCGCCACATAACCGGTTCCAACACTTGTTTTGACCACCCTCACTCCGTTGACTTTTCAGCCCCTCGAAACCCTTCTTCTCTCAACATGCTTCTCTTTCGTGACCTTATTCACTCTAACCCTTCTTTGCTTTCTTCTTCTTCCACTCAGAACTTCCACGACCAGTTTTACAACAAGAGTACTTCTACTTTTTCATCGTTACCTGTTTCTCCTTCTCTTGCTCCCCCTAGTTATTCGATGAATAATTCTTGTGGAGGCTCTTTGTCTGTTAAGATGAACACGTTTCCCACTTGTGGAACTAATTTTGCTGAAAAAGGTGATGATGGTGATGGTTTTTTCTCTCGTGAGTCTTCGGATTCGGGGTTGTTGGAGGAGATAGTTAACAAGTTCTTGCCTAGAACGAAGCCTAGTAAATGCGAGACTACTTTTGCAAATCCTCAGGAGGAGTCGCTTCTTCTCCCTCCGCTTGTTTCTGAATCAACGCTTGTTTCCACCGGGCAACAATACTATGATGATGACATGAAAAAAGGGTTTCCAAAGAACGAGGGTCTAGGTGTTTTTTATTCTGATCAAGGTTTTCCCATGCAGCAATTCGACACCTCTAATGGGTTTAATAGCATGGCTATGGAGAATGATCAAAACATTATTAATAATGCAGAGAACTGTGTCGTTGAAGATGTTTTTCAGTACCAAGAGCTTCTTAATGCTTTCGCAATCAGAATGCAAAATGCTTAATTAGTTAACATTTCCAGTGTCTGCATCTCAATGCTAGTTGTGTATGTAGTCATGTTGAATCTGTCACTTCTCAATGTTGGTCTGGCCTTTCAATTAGAAACTTATTAATCATTAGGGCCTTTTGTTCCTAGGTTTAATTAACCAGGTTATTTTGTTCGTGCTTACTATGTAGTATTATGCCCCTCTGGCTTCCTTCCAGTAGTATTATGTATGGAACTATGGATAATTTGAAAGCAATATATTTTTAGTATTGGTATTTTGGGTAACCTTTGAAATTGTCATGTTTATAATTGTTTTTGGTTAAGCACGCCTTTGCCCTTTTCACTATATGTTTTCTTTATGATATATGGACATTCATTTTTTAAACACCTAATAACTATTTTTTATTTTTTATACGTGAAATCATATTATCTATAACATTTATGTTTTTTTTTTATTTCTGAGTGTTAGGTATTCATTAACATATTGGGTATTTATCGATAATTTTTGTTTTGTTTTTCTACTCTGAAAAAGGGATTAATGAGAACCACGCACTCAGAGTGAATTTGTTTTTGCTAGATGACGATAGCTTCTGCGTTGACTTTGGAAATAGAAAATTAGTCTTGCGTTGCACAATACCTTTTTTCTGCTTTGTATGGATCTATATATTCTTCCTTCTGTTTGGAGAACGTATTGGTCTGGTTTCAATAGTGCCTGGTTGGTGTTGTCCTTTTCTTCTTAGTATTTTGTTGTGGTATTGTGATTAAAAAAAAACAAAAAAAAAAACCCTAGTAGCATGGGAATGTCTTCTGGGAAAAAGTGTAACACTGAAGCTGCTCATTCATCGAAAAGGTAATAGCATAGCCAGGGTGAGGATTTTTGGTTACACGACAAAACACCATGTAGATTGTGTAGAATGCTCTCATAGACGCGTTACTTATATTCCTATGGTACTAGCAGAAAAAACAAAAATAATACTAAAAGAATGAAGTTCCTGTTACTACCATATTGTGTAAGTTTCCATTCAGAACCACCGCAGAGAATTAAATATTCTACCACCTTCGTGATGTGCTACTTCTACACGTATGGGCCAAGTTGTCTCAGAAACTTTGATCAAAGAGGAATAAATATGACATTAATTTACAATAGTAGTTGATGGGTCTCAAAATCTTCAACCAGAAAGAAGACAAAATTTTAAATGAGATGCACGGTAGTGGCTATTATGTTAATTGAATCACATTGATGTAGTGTTTTGACTTGATTAAACTGACATAATTGGGATAAATAGGGTTTAGGACCACAATATATACAACAGTAAAGTTGAGGTTGTGGAATTTACTGGAGAATGAATTAGTTAGCTGGGACTTGGTCATTTTCACAATGAATTGAAGAAGGGTTATGTGGAGGTCCGGTCCGTGTGATTTTGATTTTGATTGGGAAACAAGAAAAGCAAGTGTGTTACGATATCTAGAATTGAATTCGAGAACAAAGTTGCAAAAATTTATTAGCATTTGAAAGAACTGGTTGCAGATGCAGAGGAGTTAAGAGTTCCTCGATTTTTTTGTCAAAAGATATTGTAATTAAATGACTTCAAATATTATGTTCTCGAAAAAAAGGGTAAACCTCTTTGTTTCACATGTTATTGTGTTTTAAAATTTAAGTTAGTTTCAAAAAGTGGATCTAAACATATGCTCTTAGGATATTGGTTAAGAAATATTTCACCCTCTAATAAAAATATTTTTACTTTTTTAATCAATGTCCCTAGGATACATATTAGTATTTGTCTCAAAATATTGATACATTTTTTTTGTTACATACACCTCATTTATTAGCATCATCTCACCCAAATATTTACATTAATTTATAGTTATATTCTAACCTTTTAAATATTTTTGTTTGTTCCTTAAAAAAAGTGTAACTTTGTTAAATAAAATTATTTTATCATAATTTATATAATTAATGTTTTCCCTACGAAGTATGGATTATTAGTTTAAAGACAAATAGTATAAAAGAATTGGAGTAAAAGATAATGACTTTTTCCTTAAAAAATTCTCTGGAAAACTTCCAAATTCTTTTTTCCCCTCAACCAAAATGTAAAGAGTGCAATAGTGCATTTTCTCAAACCAAACAATTCCTTATTTTTTCTCTTTTTGAGGGAGCTTAGATAAAATGGATTATATGTTTCTCATAATCTCCAAACATGGGCTTAAAGAGAAAATGTCGGTTATGGTCTTCTGTTTGAAAGATATTAGGGCGAGGAGCTTTGGATCTATAGACAAGGAAAGTATTTTATAGACATCGATCTGTTAAGTATACATTTTTTTTGGAGTATTCAGATTTGGAGTTGTATATTCAGATTTCTTCTTCCAAAAGATCAAGAAATCATAGCATAGTGGTTATAAAACCTTACAACTATTCAACAAAAAAAAAAAAAACCTTACCACTCGATCAGTTCAAATTCTTCATTAATTTGGAGTTAGATTTTTTTTTTTACCAACAAAGTCAATTGCATATTATTAATTTTTTTCCCTAGTTTAATATTACAATAATTATACATATAAAAGACAAAAATTATCAAATTGAACGACTATAATACTTTTTAAAAACTAATATTAAAAAAATAGTAAAAAAACTAATATTAAAATTATTCAGAAAAAATATTTTTTTTATCAAATCTATTTAGAAAATAAAGTTTTCAAATATAAATCTTTACTTTCTAATGCATGATAAATACCAACTCTTATATTTATAAATTAGAATACACAATTTGAAAAAAAAGAAGTAAAACTCTTGCCATTTCACTTTCTTTATTAGACTTTATCAATATCAATTTTTTTCTTTGTATGCTGAATGTACATTTTACGCATTATTCTTACAAATATTAGATAGAAAAAACATCTCTTTCTACTATCTCAAACTAATCTCCTTTTAACTTCATTTGTATACTTGATCTTTCTGATCACATATCTCTTTCAATTTACCTTCGTTTATCTTTATACTAATTTAAAAGAAATTGTCAATCGAAAAAAACTTGTATCACAATTTAAATTATATATTATATATAAATCTAAAATATAACTTATTCAAACATATTTATTAATTATGAATTTTAATTTATTATAATATAATTTATATATTGAAAATATTTATTTACTAAGAACTTTGTTATATGAAAAATATTTATTCTATGCTATGCATTGTTCAAAATACTAGTTTTAAGAAAAATTAAATTACTAAAAGAAATAAATAGTACTCTATGAAATAGAGGAAATATCCTTTTGTTTTTGGGGAAACATGATCATTTAAATCATTAAATTACAATATCTTTTGATTTTTGACAAAGAGATGGAATTATAACTCCTCCCACATGGATATGCGGCCAGTTCTTTCAAATGCTAATTAATTTGAGCAACTTTGTCCACAAATTCAATACAAGATATCGTGATGGACTTGCTTTCCTTGTATGCCAATCAAAATAAAAATTACAAGAACCAGCTCCTCATAGCATTTCTTCATTGTATTAATGAACAAGTCCCAGCTAATCAATCAATTTTCCAGAAAATCCCACGACTTCAACTTTGCTATTGTATTTTGTGGTCCTAAACCCTATTTATTTCAATAAAGTCATTTTAATCAAGTCAAATAAAACGCACCAGCAATGTGATTCAGTTAACATAATAGCCATTACCCCATAACTAATTAAAAAAAATAATCGCCATTATCCCCTAACCGATTAAAATTTTGTCTTCTTTCTCTCGTTGAAGAGTTAGAGACCCATCAACTAGTGGTACATGTCATTTAAGATGATTGGTGTATGGAATGTTTTCCTTTTGGTTTTCCCCTCCACCAGGAGTTATATTTATTTTGGTAAGGAGTGGTCTGACATCTCTAATTATAGTATGTTAGAAATAACCTTCATAAGAAGAAATCAATTAATTTTTCACTATGAAGCTAAAATTTAATAGTAATTTTTCTTTTTCATGATATCACTATAATTTTTGTGGCCATGAATTTATTCCATGTATATCTAAATACACTATTAAATATTAAGTCATGCTAACTAGTACCTTAAGCATACTAGTTAATTTTTTTTTTAAATCATATGAAAGTGTATTTAAAAATCACAAAAAAATGCATTTTGACGTATATCAATAATTTTTTTTTTTTGCTTTCTTAATTAGTATTTTTAAGACATTAGTTAACATTTCTATATATGTAATGTATAGGTATTTGTATATCATTATTACTTTATGGTTGCCTATCTATACATGATATATCTATGCCACGTGGTTAGGATAAATACACTAGGTATATGCTTGCTTTTACATAGTATATGTATGTATCGATCGATCATATGCCTTTTTCATTTTTGTTTTAATGCTCATCTTTATTTGTCCATGCAAAGTATAATAGACTAATATGAAGACGAACGTTAAATTAGTTTCCTTATGATATATTGGTTCAAAAAATACTTTTTCTGTTTCACTTTATTTAATATATTTTTTTTAATTTCTTTCATTTTATCACATTATATATATTAGTTATCATATTTATATAGCTACTTAGCTAAGGTACGGGTTAGATAAATGGGGTAGTCACAAAATGGCTATATTATATATTTATGCTCTGCCTTTGGCATTAATACAAAATGACCATTAGAAGGGTGCTGTTTAAGGGAATGTCACATAGTTGTTTCTTGTTATGTAAATGGGTTTGGATACACCTTGTGTCCAAGTTTTAATTATGTTTTATTTGTCTATAAATTTTTTTTCACATTTACATTTCTATCTCTTTTTCACTACATGGGTATGCATTAACCATTTTTGATACTGTAACAGACAGCACGGGACCGAAATGCAGATGGGAACTGTTAATCTGATCCCATTGGCAGGATTCTCTCAGCATATTCCACGGGAATCATGAGTAATTTGATAGGCGTTATTATTATTATTTTTTTTCATTTTCTCTAATGTACAGCATTTTTTTTAAGAAAAAGCTAATTAATTTCAGTTTCAATAAAAACAAAAAAACAGCCTCTGCAACATCTATTATGGGCCAGAATTTGTTCCTATTACTTCCGGCAAAAACCAACCACCAGAGGAATTCGTCTCAAGAGAGAAATGGTTAATGGGAAGGAGAGCATTTCTGCATTAGAGCAATTACCTAGGAATGACGAACATTTAATTAATAAGATTTCATCTTAATTCTTCATCAATATTTTCAGGTCTTCTTGATCATGTGTATTCTGCACATGCAGTTGCCCATGTATGTACTCACTTTTCACGTAATAAATTGCTCCATCGGCCATCAGACCATCTACATAAATTTCTACTTTTGTCTATTGCTCCTTATTGCTTCTTCCATTTATAGGATCCCGTTCCTTCATACACTTACCATATTTAAGGCGGAATATTATTCTTGTCCTATGCACAAGTATTTTTCTAATCATTTTACTACAACTAAGAAATTTAATTACTTAATGATTTTAAATTTGTTAACAAATTGTAGGCTGGCACATCTAAAATCTTATGGCTTAACAGAATAGTCTTTCTTATGTGAATGAAGGTGGAAAGATTGAATTTTTTTTGTTTTGACTTAGTAATATAATATTTCGTTGTGTTTATACGTGAGAATAATTTATTTAGTGAGAGAATTTGTATTTGATTTTTATCTTATATAAAAATTTTTTGAATCGGCGATAGTCATACACTGAATAAAATTAATCTCTAATATAGTGGATTGAGATATCATATGTGATCCAACACAAAAAAAAAAAAATATTTTTCTTCTAAAATTACTCATGGAGCTATTTTGGGATTTGTCACCTAATCCAGGGCTGCGACAACTACATGACCACTATTCCTGCCATTTACTGCTACGTTAGGAACCACACACCTTCGTTAATTATTTTGACAATGGAGTTAACAAATTGGTGGTGTTCCAACAATATATAGTCATTCAATACAAATACGTATCATCCAATGATTCCAATTCTGTGTATATATCAGATTCAGAAGTACTGTGAGTATGAAACAGACAAGGTAGCTCACAATCTTCCAACAATTATTGGTAATGGAATAGACATACAGATGTACCTCAGGGACAGATTAATGAAACACAATATCTTCCAACAACACATTGTTAGTCATTCAATACCAATACGTTGCACTAGCTCTCGCACCAAATTAAATAAATGTAAGTTTCGTATATCTGAATTGAGACATATTGAATTCTTCATTTAAAGTTCATAACTTATTTTCCTTACAATATAGAGATTGAAGATAAGCCATAATGGATAAGAAAACTTTTTTTTTTCTGTATGTGTATATTAGTATGTTGTTTTTATAAGCTAAACTAATTAAAAGAGCTCTCCATCTTATTATATATATATTTAACTGTGTTAATACAAAGAAAATAATGCTATAATAGTGCATATCGACCGAGCTAACAACCTACAAGGACGCAGATAGGGAACTCTAAAGTCTAAAGTGTCAATGGTAGCAGTAAGCTTACGTGCTTACCCGAAGTTTAACATTTTCCCTTATACAACACAATAAAATAAAGTCATTATTAAAGAAGATAATAAGGTAGGTTCTTGTTATATATATGTGTGGCTTTACTATTACTTTTTTTATATATAAAATTTCTAAATATACTATTTAAAAATTTTCTTTCTCCATTGATTTTTTTTTTCAAATCTCGAATAATGAACACCAAAAGTATATAATTTCAAATTGTTTAAATTCGAATTCTTAATAAGTCTTCTTTGCCTGATTTATTTGTGCTTGACCTTTGGACTTAGGGCATAAATAATAAAACATGTGTTAGAAACTTGAATTTGAATTTAAAAACTTGAAAATGTAATATTTAAAAAAAAAATACAAATTTAAAAACTCCAAAATTTAAGAGTAGGTGCATGAGTTGACCCGTTTGGTTAGTACTACTAGCTAACAAAGGTTAAATTGGACACATAAGAATTTTTATCCCTCAATTATATTGAATAATTGATGCACTGGTGCATGAAATACTTTCTCCATATGGTCCATAAAAAATGAGTGAATTATTCACTCTTTCTAGTCTTATATTATACAGAAAAATATTAACCTAAAAGATATTATACAGAAATATAAAGTACAATCCCAATCAAATTATTCAAAAAAAAAATCTATTTCTTGAAATTTCAACAAAAATCTCTAAATAACCATATGAACTTTTGCATTTAAGCAAAATTAGGTAGAGGTCAATTAGAAGTGCACTTCTGTACCGTCTCTTAAAAACCATGATTATGAAACCACGTGCTGATCAGACAACATAATTCTGAAGAAATTTGCCGTACGTATGAATTTAACAGTGCAAGTAAGAAAATAAAAGATTTCATTTTTGGTGAATAAAATGAATGAAAAACAAGCCTCGAATCTTATGCTACGCTTGATGGTCGCTAGAGTCCAAAAGGCAAAAGCTCTGTCACGAACCATATATGCATCCCACGAAATTATATGAACCCAGCATGTCCGTACGTAGAGTCAATGAAACACGTCCACATACATCTTTTGATTTTATCTAAACATGCACAGTGCAATAAAAGCTTTTTCAACTAATATAGTCTTATTTAATATTTTATATTTTTTTCTCTTTTTTTAATTTTCTTTATATTTGATTAGTCTCCGTCACAAATACAACACTTCTATATCATTTCTGTTCCTTTCTGTTTTTTTATATAGACTAAATTATACTAATATTTCTAAACATTTCTTAAAAGATTTAATTATTATTTTAGTTTTAGATTTAAGGATATTTTTTAGTTCCTAAAATTTAAAAAATATTTTTTAGTTCTTGAATTTTGAAAAATAATTTTGTTGGTGTCTAACGTAATGGATTGACATTTTATGTCAATTTTTAATATTTTATGATGGATGTTTAGTATTTTATAATAATTTTAAAATGAACCAATATTATGATTTAATTTGAAATATTAATCTATTTTTTTTTTTACAAAACTAGTTTCAACAACTTTTAAAATTAGTATAAAAAGTGGTATTTTATATCAAAGTTGGTTTTAAACATGATTTAACTATTGTTTTAATCTCTGAATTTAGAATATGTGTTTTTTTAGTCTCTAAAATTTTAAATTATTTTCTTTATTTTTGAAAAATGACTTTTTTAGTCTCTAATATAATAAATTAATATTTTGTGGAAATTTTTCACTTTCATAAATTAATTTTTATTTTTTATGGCTTAAAATTGTATTTTAAAATTGACAGAAAATATTAAAAAACTACCATAAAGTGTTAATTTTTTATGTCCAGGACTAAAAAAAATATTTTTAAATTACAAGGATTAAAAAAGATACACACTCCAAATTCAAGTACTAAAACAATAATTAAACCTTCTTAAAATAACACATAATATTTCTCAGTTTTTTTACACCTATATTAACCTTCCTAATTATTTAAAATATAAAACTTGTCTCATTAAATTCACTTACATAAAAACTATATAATTCAACTATTTTTTTTAAAGAATCATCATATAAATGATTGAAAGTCTTCTTACTTTTTGGTGTAGATATTTTTATTAGATATAAGTATAATCCATCACATGTATCACTTTTTTCTCTTCTATAGTAGAACATTTCAAATACAGTTCTACACTTCTACGGCTCAACGAGGTAATTAGAAGTAATGACTTTTGAAAACACACAATTTATTGGGGAAAAAACGCACACCCCATTTCTAAGGTGTAAGGAAGAGAGAAATAGGGGGAAGGTAAAAATGAGATAGAAGACAAGAGAATGTGAATATATAAATATAAGAACTCAAATTTATTTGACAACAACCTTTTCACAAAAACAGTAAGTCTTATTTAGTTATTTCCATTATTTCATCGATCCCTCTCATGATCCCAATTTATATTATTGATGTAGCCTTTTCTCAAATTCCAAATTAATAATAACTTTCTAATTATATTTCCAACAAATTAGATGTGTGTGTGAATACAAGTTTCATTCATTTTACTTTTACAAAGCACGGAAATTTTGCGTTTGTACATTAAACTTATGTGCATCTAGCCTAAAATTGATAAATATACTAACTTTTTATATATATATAAATTACTAACTTATACTTTCTCATTCTATAAATCTGAAATACATTAGTCTCTGGATGCATAAGTTTTATAGAAAAAAGTAGAGAGACTATAGGAAAAGCACACCGTTGATACCTGAATTTGATCTCCCAAGTTGATAACAAATGCATTGGGATTAACAGGCACTGCAACCCATTTCCCATCTTTGATCACTAGGAGATCAGAAACGTCTGATTGCAAAACAATTGTTAGAGCATTGAAATCAGTATGCACAGGAAGACCTAAGGTCAGCTCTGGCTCTGGATCTGGGCTTGGTGGATAGAAATTTGATTGTGCTCTTAGTCTAGGTTGATGCCTCAATGTTTTAAGCAAGCAATCCTCTTCTATTCCAAGTCCTATATATTGATAACAAACCCAGAAGCCTTTTCACCAACGAACCAATCTCCCTTGGATATTCACTAAAAGCCTCCCTGTGAACAAAACCAAAAATATTGCATGTGTTTCATAACTTACAAAAATAGACAAACTACTATAGCTTATCATAATTTGTAATTAATTTTAGGATTTTCCTATGCTATATTATTTAATTCTTGACAATGAGTCAATTTGATATCTCTCCATAACTAAAAAGTATATCATGCCTGAATCTAACTGGATAGAAAAAACAAGCGATTCTAGTTGTAAAATATCAGAAACAACTCCTCACCCATATTGAGTCCCTATTTCTTGTGCCAGAAGATGAATAATATCCTTAATAGGATACCAATAATGACTGAAGCATTCACTCCACATTTTTAACCTTTTCTCCACCCTCCACATGAAGGTAATTGTTGTAAAGTTTTGTGTTCTTGGGAGGATCTGTTGTGTAGAGCTGTCCTATTTGCTCTGGAGGAAGATTGAAGAGGTCAGTAATTGCTGTCATCATTTTGGTGCAAAATTGTTCAGGAATGCCATGGTTCACTATCTGAAAGAATTCATATTCCTCACAAGCTTGTGATATCTTCTGAACCATCAATGAGGATGAAGGGTTGTCATCATTATAACCGTGATCACTCAAATCAATTATGGGAATTGAGTCCAGTGAAGTAACATCTGAAAGTTGTGGCCTTTTATCTTCTGGGAGGATAAATTTTGGAGATAAGGAAAGGAGAGAAGAAGACTCATTTGCTAACTGAAAGGAGTTCATCTTGTCGGAGAAACTTGAGATTCAGAAGTTCAATTACCAAAGAGAGGAGATTTTATATCCAAAAAACGTGTCTTTTCTATCCAAAACAACACTTTATATTTCTTTAATAATTTTTTATTCATAATTGTGTGTGTTTAATATATATATATATATATATATATAAAACAGAAGTCACTCAGCATGTGTGCCTTTCGTGTGCAAGTGTGAAACTGTTATTCGCACTAAATAGCGTCTCTATTTAATAAACATAAATGTTTAACACAATCAAATTCAAAGGATTTGTCTAAGGTGATTCTGAATTTTGAAAGTTAGTTGATAGTTACGTGCGCAACTAACTCACAATTAATCAAAATGAAAGGAACCATTTTTCAAGAGTAAATTGTAGCAGGACTATAGGTAAAAAATGGTCCATGATGATTGGATTGAACTTTCTAATTATTTACTTTGATGAGTTGGCTTTATCTGCAAATGTGTTAACACTGATCTCTCATGTGGTTTTCAGCTGAAAATGTTCGCTGAAAAACTACTTTGCTGGTACGGTTAAGTTCTCTGTGTTTAATTAAATTTTTTTATTAAGGTTTTTATTTTTTTCTTTCTCACTGAAACTTACCGCGTTATGTTTCAGATCTTCATTGCAAATAAAGTTATCTCTATGCTCTCTTCATTTCTGCTGTGATCCCACAATTGCTATTTGTAATATCCTAAATGACTGAATAAATAACATTAAGTATTTCAACCCCGATTTGTTTGTTTGCTTTGATATTTTACTTGAGGTACTGTGATCTAACAAGGATTGTTCGTCATATTTAATTTACAATTCCACTCAATTCAAACTATTCAAAAAACAATTTCTTGAAATCTCAACAAAAATCTCCCAATAACCATAAGAGGAATTTTGCATTTAAACAAAATTAGGTAGAGGTCCAGCAACGTACTTCTCTACCATCTGATACAAACCACCGCTGATCAGACAGTAATGCCAAACAAATTATACCGTGAGTATATAACTGTGCAAGTAAAAAAAAAAAAAGATGAAAAACAAAAGTATTGCTTACAGTGGTAACAAGAGTCCAAAAGCTATATCACAAACTATACAATCCCACGAAATTATAAACCCATGGGTCACAGCTGTTGATCCAGCGATGGGTCTCTGGGAGCTTTTTTAGCGCCAAAATATTCTGCAACACTTTCTGAAACTTCAGCAACATTATTCAACAATGAGGCTCCCCACGCAAGCCATCCCGTCTGTGCTTGATGATTTTGTGTTTCAGCCATGCTTTTCTGTTGAGCTTCGTCGATGAGATCAAGCCACCACTTGGCCATGAAATCCTTCACAGCCTCAGCCCCCTGATTTACAACCTCTATTGGGGGAACTATGATTGGATTCTGGTCCAGGTTGAGCTTTGTTAAAAGGAAGAGCTCGGATTTGGTTGTTGCTGAGGTCAAGCTCCCTCAAGTTGACCAGATCACCAAGTGTTTCAGGCAGCTCTGTCATGTCACTGAAATTACTGCTAACATTTAGATATTCCAGATTTGTGAGTTTCCCAATAGATTAAGGTAGGCCATGAAGCTCATTGAAATGAACATCAAGATGCCTGAGAGATTTCATTTCTCCAATGGAGGCGGGAACAAACTGGTTTGTTCAAATGGATCAAGAGCTTCTCAAGGTTAACAGGTCCAAAACCCATGTTCGTTGGCAGACACACTAGGTTGTTGAAGCTTGCATCCAGTTCAACTAGTGACCTACAGTTGCATTAAAGAAAAACTTCACAGAAGCACAAAATAGAAGTGTCATGAACTGAACCATTTCAAAAGTTAGCTATTAGGAGAAAATATATGAATGATTTTATATTATATTTCCAACAAGCCCCCTCACACAAGAGCCTTTTGGGCTTGCAGTGATGACAATACACAAGCTCACCTACCTTGTGCTTGTGTATAGATGCTTTTTCATTACAATGGAGGCAGCAAAAAATCAAACACTAGACCACTTGGTAAAAGAGGCTCATGTTATGAACTAAGTGAAATGTTAGTAACACACTCTATAATTGGCTGAAATTTATTGAAAACACAAAACTCTGTAGGTCTTGCTCCCTGTTTAATAATCTTCACTCATGACATTTTAGTTTTCAATAAATTTTAATCAATAATAGTGAGTATGTTAAAAAGAGTGTCTTAAAGAATGTGTTGATCATTTATCTAAGAACTAATTATGCCCAAAAACTTAAACTACTAGATGAAGATACACAAATGATTTTATATTGTTATACAGAATAAACTTTGATTTTAGAACAAGCAAGAAACACACCTGCAAAGAGCAATGGACTCAGGAAGAGCAATTAGCTTGCTCGCTGACACATTAAGGATCTTCAGATTAACTAGCAATCCAATGGAGTCAGGTAGGGACTCTAAAACATTAGATGAAACATCCAGCTCTACAAGCTTCTTTAGTCCTGCTATTGAATCAGGAATCACCTGTTTCAACCGCATGGAAACATCCAAAATTATATTATATGCCAACAATAACCAAAGCCATAATCTTTTTTCAAATAATCAACAAAAATGATCCACTACAGATTCATTCAATCCTTCTTATTTCATACATGCATCTGTATCAAAGAATGACGAAAAAAATGCATTTATTTCACTTGGATCTAACTTGGACAAGTGACATTTACTAATACACAATCAACTAATTCAGTTTGCTGTATTCAGTGTATTGTATTTTACATTTTACACAAGTTATTTCACTTCAAAGTAACATGTGGATTTTATTTTATTTTTTGTTTAGTTTAAGATCCTAAGTATTGCACAGGAAGCAATCCTATTAGAGTCAAATATATCTGAGTATTTAACACAACTATTTCTGCAAAAGCTCGAACTCGAGACTAATAATTAAAATAAACACACAAAGATAAATAGAAAACCGTGTATACCCCTAACTGATTCTGAGACAAATCAAGCACAACGAGGGCACGAATCTTCCCGAACGCCTGGGGGAGAATCCTCGAGTGGGACCCAGAGAGATCAACCTTTTCAACTTACACACACTCTCCGCTTTCTTCAAAATCCCAACCACTCCTTCGCTCACCTCTTCACCGATTCAGCAGAGGCCTCGACAAGCCTCTCTTCGGAGGGGGAAATCGTTGGGGTTCATTTTCTGGAAGAAAGAAGCACTGTGAAGAGGAATTTGAGGAAACGAAGATGGAAAATTGGGGAAAGAACAATAAAGCGGAGATTCATACATTTTGATGGTTTCTGCTGCTGACTGCTGTTTCGGGGTTGCCGTGGCGAATTGGTGTACAAAAAAACCCCTTCATGACCTTAATCGAAGTTGCCATATTTAGTTTTTTGTTTGGGTGCAACAAATTCAATTTTTGTGACATACTAGTATTTCTTAAATATAGGTTTGCACACTAAAAATTCAATTTTAAAGAAGCAAAATTTGGATTGCTTTTATAATCAGAGTTTCCCAACCATAAGTTTAACCTAAATTTAAGTTTATAAATTTTGATTTAAACATATACACTTCCTCGGATTGATTGAATAAAATTATTATAAATAGTTTTCTTCCTGAATATTTAATGTAATTATAAGACTCAAACTTAATATTAATACTATTTAAGTTAGAATAATTTTACGTTAATTAGTTCACTCGATGATGATAGTGGTATGATTAATCAAAAGTAATTTGGATTGGTGGTTAACCATTAAATCAAGTCATTAATCGTATATCCATTGGCTATAATACATTGAATCAACTTCTTTCTACTATAAATGCATTGGTTGATAGTAATGGTCATAGCCGAATTCTTTCATTATTTTTTGTTTTGGATTTTTAATTCTGAAACTTCTCAATATTTGGAAATTTATTATTAGATTTCTCTTTTTTTTTTTTTTTCAAATTCTATCTTTATAAACTAGAACAGTTATTTCTAATTAGATTGTTTTTATGAACTATTCTTTAAAAGTTTTTATCAAACATAATATAAATCATAAGTTCAAAATATTTTTATTGCAAATTTTAATTTTAATATAATTTATATTAAAGAGTATTTATTTATTTTAAATTTTAATTATGAAAAATAAGCATATATCCTTGTACTTTACAGATTACAATACCAGTATAATAATAGTTTATGTTATTGAAAAAAAATATTGAAAGTTGGAAGGCGAAAGAGATTAAACGAATGTCACATCAATATTATCTTAATTGGAATTAGTATTTTAGTTTTTGAATTATATAATAAATGGCTATTTTTATATACTTGAAATATTATATTTAAATTTTAATATTAGTTTATTTTTATCTATTCACAATTTTTTATATTTAAATATCAAAATTCAATTTAGAGATAGAAATGAAAGAATGTAGATTGAAAGATATAAAGTATAAACAATTGAGAAATCACGTGTGTGTCTATATATATATATATACGGATGAATATGTATTTAAGTATATTGAAAGACAAAAATAAAAAAAATCCTTGAACCTATATATATAATAATATAAAAATATGAAAAGTTACGGTTAATGATTCATACATTTCTAATAAATATGTAATGAAAATGAAAAGAAGGCTAAATCTAGTAGTCTTTGAACACATGAGTAGGAAAAAAAAATCTTATAAGTTTCATTCACATTATTTGCTCACTTTAATTTGAGTTTAAGCCTTTATATATCCTAACACATGTGATTACTTAATTTCTGATACAACCTAGTGAAAGTGAAATCTAGATCGTTTGCTGCCTTTGCAGCAACATTTTTTCTGCAGTGAAATCTAAGCCATTTGATCACATTCATTCTCTTTTTTAGTTGCTGTTACAATAACCAATCAAGAGTTCATACTTTTGTTGTAGAGTCTGGCATGAGTTGAGTTTTGGTTGAATTTGTAAATAGCTATGTTAACACAACATTGTATTTGTTGGTTATGTGCATTCAAGGTAAAATTATGGTATGGTGTAGTGTCTCACAATTCTTATCCAAGAGAGGAAGCACAGAACCAACAAACACAGTGTTGTGTTAACATAATCAACTACTATATACAAGTCAATTTTTGTGGTTAGTTTTAATTAGACTTAGACCCACATAAAGCATATTAGGAAACATTTATAATCGGAAACGTGTAGGTATATCTTTATTTTCTTATTTTATACGTTTGTTCAAACAAGCCAAATTCGATTGGGAGAAGCCAATCATGCATCAATGATGACGCTGGCATACAATATGACATACCATATGGATAAGGATGAAAGTAAAGCCAATAGCACTTGATGAACCTTGCTAGCGTAGTCAATAGCAATGCTTAAATTCCTCAAAAGCGATTGCTAAAGAATTGAACACTCTGGGCAAGTGACAGAGTTTACCATTTTAATTGAGTGGCAGCTCATAACAATAGCCCTATAAGTAGTGGAAAGAAGTAAGAATGGACAAGCAAGGTTTAACCTTATTTCTTTACGCCAAATCAATTAAGTACGTGTTTAGATTAATATCTTTAATTAATTTTTTACATCAAAATGCACCAAAAATTGCTTTTGTTATTCACTTGTGTGGATGTGAATCTAAACATGCTATAACTTCAAAAAAAAAATTAACCAAGAGAATGATTATAGACTTGTTTGGGTATAAGTTAGAAGTACTTTTAAAAGTCTCTTTATTAAAAATATATATATATTTTTTTTCACTAAAAAAGCTCTCAAAAACACTTATAGTCTTTGCATTCAAACAGACTCCATAAATACAAATACATGTGGTCAGTCCATGGCTCAGAGGCCCCACAACTAACATTAAGGATGCATATTTTAGTCTTCCCTTCCATGTGTTGTTATTATGTCTTTGGGCGATTTGGGTGTTATCAACGTACCTTTTTGGTTTAAATTATTAATGCATTTTAACTAATCCTAGCCATTTGAAGTCATCTGATAAATTTGGTTGCTGTTGGTTTCAAATTCTTATAAATCCAATAATTGGTGTCAATAGCATTTCGTTGAGGATTTTATTCCAAGTAGAAGACAAAAACTCACTCGTGTCTTTTTTTTTTTTTTTCTTTTGATTCAGAAGTCAAGGGTGTTTTAGTACACTCAAAGGTGACCTACAAAGTGGAAAACGACCACAAACCAAAACCTAGATATATCGTGTGTAGGAAAATATTTTTCACAAATACCCTGTGGTGTAGTTTACTAGCAACTCGCAAGATATTTCTTAGCGATTAAAAGAAAGAGGAACCTTTCATATCTAAAGAATAATAAAATGGCTACGCATTTTTACGAGAATATATCTCTTGAAATTTATCATAATATTCAACCCATTAACATTTTTATTTGTTATCCTTAACAGCCTAGTATGAACTTTTTGTTCAAAGTTTAGAAATTATAAACAAAAATATAGATACACATTTAGATTATTAAGTTAGTCCATCCCATTACAGGCTTAGCTCACGTATTCAGGCTTCTTTTTACAACATTTTAGTATATTAGAGATAATGAAATTTTAAACCTAGTTATAATTTGACCAATTACTCAAATATTCATTATTAATCCAATTCGCTTAAATTCTTTTTACAATTATGAATAAAATTACAGATTAAAAAAAATCATAGTTTACTTATTTCGGTTTTGGCATCCATACCATCCCCCTTGGCCGTTCCTTTTGTTTTCCTCTGCGTTTCTTTCACCGACTTATCTTGATGTTTGCTTGTTGTTGAACAATAACCTTACAATGCCACGAACACGAATTCTCCATCAAAATGCAGAGCAGACAAGGCTTACGTTTGAAGAGATCCATCATCCATCACTTTGTGGGTTTCCCAAAGTCAAGTTTTTTTCTCTTTTAACGGGTTAACGTTCACATTCTTTTATTCAAAATTTGTTTGAATTATTCATATTATTTCGAACGGATCTTTTTATTGGTTAAGGTTTATTAAAATTATTATTTTATGTAAGTCTCACATTTTCTTTAATGATTCTTGACAAAAAGGAAGACCTCTCTCGATGAAAGACTAATCCCACATGTACCCTGCCTTAACCTTCTCACTTTATTACTCCTGTATGGTTAAGCACAAAATATTATCTAAAAGAGATGGGAATAAAGGATAGCACATGGAGGCGTAGAATATCCTTAACACCGATGAACTCCCTTTCATGCTTGGCTTGTCATTGTTTTAATTAATAATTAATAAATTAATTGATTTATTCCGGATAAATGGGCAGGTGAAATATCTCTCGTATCTCTTCCAAATTAAGACAGCGAAAGGAATCTTCCATTTGAGTGTTACATGAGTGGAGGTCCTTTTATTTCCAATAATACTAAATCTTCTATTTTAACACTTCCATGCTGAAACGATGACCCTGTTTTTAGTTTCTTTTTTTTTCCTCGTATTTTATGTTACTTTTCCTTCTTTTTCTTTATTTTTCAATTTTATGTTGGTTCTATCAATTTGCAGTTTTATACCATATATTCTCCTCTTATGTATGAGTTCAAGTTCTTTGAACATTCATGTGCCAGCTGTCATGCGATAGTTTTAATTTTCATTTTTCATTATGAGTTCATTTTATCCCTTACATGGAGTCCGGTCTGGTCACCCATGTTATGTGTTTCCAACATTGCGTTGCCATTCCTATTGGTGTTCATACGAATCCGAGATATTGTCCCTTGTTCATAGTCCATAGTTCGTAGCAGTACTTCACTTCATTTAAAAAAAAAAAAAGCAGCACTTCACTTGAATCTGGTCAGAACCCTAGAGCTGAATCTGAACATCATCATTAGTTAATCAAAAGGAATGAAACACGGAGAGACAATTTATGCAGACAATAAGGACACTAAACAAAGAAATAAGATTATCCATCATAGTCAAATGTAGGTTTTGCATCGGTCCGAGAACACAGCAAATAACTCTAATTTCCACAATGCATTTTTTAAAACTATACAAGATACTCACTAAAAAAAGGGTTTTGCACTGACAGAAGAAAATCAATCATAAATTGTAACATATGGTAAGTTTATTATCTGAAAAACTATACTGGTTAGGTTGACAATTCAAAAAATTTAATTCCCCATTAAACTCTAGTTCCTAATTGGAAATGGAATAAGAATAAATAAAAAATTCCCAAAAAAATGGAGCATCAACAAAAGATAAATTGTCAAGCAATAGCATAGAATAGTGGGTGATGACAACTGCATTGCCATTAAAGAGCACAACAAAATTTATGTATCGTAGGGTAAAAGAAAGAGGACGAGCCTTGGTGCAGCGGTAAAGTTATACCTTGGTGACTTGTTGGTCATGGGTTCGAATCCGGAAACAGCTAAAAGAAACTTACAATGGAAACGCGCCAAATGCCATCTTGTGTGAGTAAGATTTTCTTTCAGTCCTCAGTTAAACCTGTAAACAGAAATGCCAAACCATTAATCAATCCAAATCCATACTCTCAAAGGGTAAAAAAAATTAGGGGAAAAAGTTAGCAACGACAGCGATTACACGAAAAGAGCATATAAGGCCATAGCCAAAGCGAAAACAGATGAATTGGTCCTTAAGAAAACCACAGAACCAACGAAGCAGAAAAACTTTGCTATGAATGAAAATAACCCAAGAAAACGAGTAGGGGAAAACACGGGAGAAAAGAAAAGGACGAAACGAACTCACCATCATTACAAAAACGGAGCGAAAGGAAACACGAAATTGGAGCGAAATTCATTAATGGGCAATCAAGGATCGAAAGCTAAAATCGCAATCCTTGTCAACGTTTTTTTTTACAGTCCCCACTTTACATCACACATATATTCAGGACTCTTTCATTTCCCTCCTTTTTTTTTTTTTCTTCGTTTAATTATAATCTATATCAACTTAATTTTTTTAAAATCATTTTTTTTTAAGTAACACCTGCGTCCTAATCTCAGTACTTCCATTCCAGTATTCCAATATTCCATTTAAACGACACCGTAACGCTATTGCCAGTGGTTCCCGTTGTGGATCATATAAACGTGGCCACCGTACCGCGGCAGAGGAATATTCCTCCCGGAGGATTTCGATTTCTCCACGCCGACCGGATACGCCGCCGGCGACGGCGACATCTGATGTACGCAGCGGTCTGACACCGGCGCCGGAGCTCTATACCTCCGGCCAGAGTCACTGGCGCCGGTAGGGCTGCAATACGACGAGGACGAGGACGACGACGAAGCAGAGGAGGAAGAGATGGACGCCGATTTCGACGGAGGAGTGGAAACCTTAAGCGACGGCGATCTCGGCGGCGAGAGGAAGGCTCTGATTTTCAGCGATGAAACGCGATCGTATTCCTCGATGAGGTTTGCGAGATCCTCGTCGGAGGTGATGGAGACGAGAGCGTCGAGGTCTTCGGAAGGTAATTGGCAGCGGAGGTACCTCACGGAGGCGCCGCAGAGCTCCTCCAGCTTCAGCAATAGCTCTGTAGTGAACGACACACACGCGATTAGGGTTTATGATTATAAAACGCAAAACGCAAAACGCAAACGAGATCGTCGATTAAACTACGAGAAATTGAAAATTCAGTTAGTGAGTGAGTGAGTGTGTGAGAGAGAGAACTGACCGGAGAATGGAATGGAGCGATCGACGGCGAGGACGCGGGTATGGCCGCCGAGGTAACGGAGCTTGCCGTCGGGGTAGCGGGGGAGAATTTTGCCGCCGTAGCTGCAGAGGAATTTGAGAGTGGATTTCGGAGGTTGGGAAGCGGTTTGGGTTGGTCCGAACATGGTTGGTTCGGGTTGGGATTTAGATTCGGGTAAAGTAAGGTCCAGTTTTGGAAGAATAATAAAATGGAAAAGAGTTGAAGAGAATGTTTTTAAGAGAGTGAAGGTGCTTTGAAGTTTGGACTAGCTCCTTCAAGCCAATGAGTGGTGGCATTTGTCCCCTATTTATAGGGATTTTTCTCACTGGCCGCTCAGCTCACTTGCTTAATTTTCATTCTTTGTTTTGGAAACGCTAAAAAGTTCAAAGCCTCAGTAGCTTTTTTTTATCCCTGTATTACCCCGTTAGTAAGATCTCGAATTGAAGGAAAAAAATATGATTGAAAAAAAAGATCTCACTAAAAATGATCTAGAAAGTTTTTTTATGGAGATTAATCATCAATCCATATTCTATACAAATATAGTGACAAAAAAAATAATGCATAAATGAGAAATTACCTTTCAAAAATATGTATGTTCTATTTTCTATTTTACAGGCTAGAGGGAAAGAAAAGAAAGAAATATTAAATAAATTATATTCCTTTAAAAATACTACATTTGTGTAAAATTTACAGGAATATTGTAGACTGTTAGTTTTACTTTAGTTTGTGTTTGTATAAATACTTGTCGTTTGTGATAAAAAAAAATTCATACAGTTGATTATTTCTCATTGTTTTATCATTATTTCAAGAGCATTTAGAAGCATTATAGTAGAGATTTATCACACCTAATTTGAATGTTAAGTAGGAAAAATACATTATAGTCAAAAGAAAGTGTGGGCACATTATATTCTAATCAACATTTTAATTAATGCACATTGGCATGCTTGATGCCCATCCTAATTCCACTTCAACTCTAGAATTAGCTTTTTTTTTAATGTTTCTTACCTGTGACAAAATAGGTCATTTGGCCCAATCTAAACTTATTGAGCTAAGGTGTGAAAGTGGGTTAGGCAAATTAATGTGTTGGCTTAAATATATATATTTTTTTGTTTTTTTTTTTAATTTTTTGTTTCTATAAATTATTATTTTTATTTTAGTTCTTGTAAAATGCATTTATTTTGTTTTTTTATCATTTAGATAGCTCTAAAAAAATATTTTGAAGAGTGAAAAAATGTCATCTAAAGTGTTTTAAGAACAAAAAAAAAACATATTTTACAAAGACTAAAATGAAAAAAAATACTAATTTACAGGGATAAAAAATAATTTAAGCCTAAATTATCTATAGATTACATATTTTTTTGACTCATTGAGCTAGGTTAAAGTGGTCTAGTTTTTAAGGCCTAAATTTATACAAATTTTATATAAAAAATAAAGGCTTAAATACAGGTTTTAAATAATAAGCATCGTATGGTCAGACCAAATTAATTGCACTCGTTTTTCAATTTTGAATTTCAAAAGTGTGATCATACTAATCGTAATGGTTCAAAATTACAGTTTGCAACCACAATTTGTAGGTATAATGCAAAGGTTTTTTGTCCCACCACAATTGTTTCATAACTGCATAAATTGTGGCCGTATTATCCCACAATTTCTTGCAATGTCAAGGATCACAATGAAATTACAATTGCAATTTAGAATGCTAACAACAATTAAACAACCTATAAATAACTTTATCAGTTAAAATGAAGAGTCTTGTAAAAAGTTTTCCTATACATTTTCTCTCATAAAAGATTAATATTGGTTGAAATTTAATATTGGAAAATTAGGTTGTAAGATTCATTACATGTCTTTCTTTTATATCTAATTCTTGTATTTTTATGTAAATAAATATTTGTGTTAGGGAAAGATGAATCACATTCTGATTTAAGTTTGTATATTTAGTTATTACTTCTATGTTTAATTTATTGTTTGGATTTGCTACCTAGAGACTCAACTGAGCAATTGAAAAATTGGTCTTGAGTTACAACTTTAAGTCAATCACCATAATTGTTATCATCCTAGGACTAGGACTTGATAATTGTGAAATAAATCCTCAGGCATAAAAAAAGGGCAAATAGTACTGGACTCCTAAGGGATTAGTTTTTTCTTTCTTAAATAAAAGGATTAATAGTTAAGGAATTGAGTTTAATCTTCGCTTACAAATTTAATCATCAGTTAAAAGGAATATCTTGGATTGAGAGTTGAATTAGACCTCAAAGAAAGAGGAGTGGAATTATTCTAGCTCGAAGCTCCTTTCGTTTCATAATATTGTGTTTTTACTCTGATTTTTGTGTTTCTTGTTCTAGTTTTTCTACATTTGTTCTAATCTTTGATGTAAATATGTTTTTCCATCCAAATTATAAGTTTAAATAGTGATTACTTTGTGAGTTAGTAATTGAAACACATTTTTCATAAGAATAATACTCATACTTCACTTATTCAATTTCTCCCTATTAATTAGCAGTGTGTTCTGTTCTTAATAGAATGTTGTAGAACACTATCAAGATAAGAATATTTTCCTTTCCATATATTTGCAAAGGATTTTCAAAGAGTTGATATAATGCTTAAACGAAAGCAAACAATATGTAATTTTCTCATTATTTGGTCCCCCAGCCAAAGCTTACTTTAATTTATCTAACTACAAAATTTTCATTTTTAAGTAATTAAGCCATGCATTTCACGAGTGTAAGAAGATATATATACGAAAGGTTTTGGTTGGTTTAGTTGTCAAAGCATAAAAAACGCACAGGCACGCATCTTTGATCCCTCTTCATGCTTATTTTAATTTATACATGTGAACCATCATCATCCAAAGTGACGATGAATTTAGGTAGGCGCAGGTATCAAATATACACACAATTGAATATTGTTAATAAGCTAGATGTTATCTTATTTGGTTCACTAATCTAGTCCTTGTAGAAAATAAAAATTATAGTTAAAAAAACCAATTTTTTTTTTTTCATGTTACTGTGGTAAGTTTTGCTGCATATATATAAACACATATTATTAAGGCCACACGAATTGCTCCTTGGCTGAAAGCCAAGTATTTGCAGATTCATAAGTTGAGGATAGCAGAATATGGAACTTATCTTAAAAACAGGAATTTAACTGTAAATAATACAGCATCACAAGAGTTTATATGGTGTAACTGAGAGGCCACGTCATGCTGTGCAGCCATATATATCAAGTCCTATTCATACATAGCAATCTGAATGGAACTAATGGGTTCCACATCCAGTTGCAAGGATAACCTTGACCCGGTGCTGAGATGCTCCATGTGGGTCCCACTATAGGTCTATTTTTTAGATGGCATAATATACTTGGACCCCTTCATTCATTTCTTTTATTTATTTTTTTAATATATATGTTGATTATATAAAAATAATTGCATATATTGTATTTTGTTTTGTATGAGTGTAACATCTTGCACAGGAATTTGGGTACTTTTTCTTTTTTTTTTCTTTTTGCTTTTTTTTTTTGGGATTTTATTGTTTTCCTATTTATCAAAGACAATAGTATTTAGTTTTGGGGGCACACGGATAATATTTATTTAAAAAAAATGTGTCACAATTATGAGGGAAATTGGGGTATGAATCAAGATATGGTGCATGGTGGTAGAGAGGCAGGGTAAGATGATGGATGACAATTTGACGCTTTTTAATTTTTATCATTGGAGAACGTTAAGGACCATGTGGTCCTACGAGTGCCACGGTCAATTCCTCTTGTATGCAAGATTGCAATTACCATTAACAATATCTTCTGCAATGATACCATGAATATACTGTGTATAATTGGACGCATCCAATTCTTGGATGAAATTAATGTTGGTTGTTGGCTTAGCCAATATCTCTTGATCTATTCTCTAGTTGAACAATTGATATACGAGGATATCTGTGATTTATTGACACCTGTACAGTGGAAATTAAGATATCCTTTTTTTTTTTTTTGCTTACAAAAATTTAAGATATCTGTATACAGAACGAGGCACCAGAAGATAGGAATTTCTTAAAAAAATGAAAATGTACTTTATGTTTATTCGTTTGACAAAATTTTGAAAGGGTTAAGAATTAGTCTCCATTTCAATTTATACTCGGTTAATTTAGTTTTGGCCGATGGTACCCGCCATGTGTAGGGTAATGAAATCTTTGTCTTACAAAATACAAAAACTAGCTTTATTATATAATGGTGTTTAGGGTTCACTATCAAAGAATGTGTTTTGACTTTTGAGTTTAATTTCTATGTAATATTAGAGTAAAAAAATTACATTATAAATCAATAAAAAATCATAATAAACATAATTTATAAGATATATATTATTAAAGTAAAAAAAAAAACTCACCATACTCATAAATTTGTGATTAGATTTACATGGTTGATACATGAATATTTTCAAGTACGTACATTTTACTAACAAGTTTTTTTGTGTGGAGAAACTAACAAAAGTTTGGATAACTCTAATTCTTTTTTTCAACTAGTTGATAATTCTAATTCTTAAAAAAAAATCATCAAATTTTAATTATACACACAAATCAACACAAAATGTTATTAAAAATATTCTTTGGTACGACTAAAGGGGAAGAAAGGTAATGACGACATAACAAATAAAACTAACATGACGTCAAAAGGAGAAAATTCAATTCTAATGATGAGAAACTAAAATAATTGAGTTATATGATTCACTATTTTCTTTTTTTACATATATTTTTTTTGTCTCACTTTTATTATTTTCCGCATCATTCATGTTATTTATACTGGATTTTCTTATTTCTCATGTGTTATAAAAAAAATTGTATAAATTTAAAGTAGAATTATAGTTTCTCTAAATAATTTAATTACAAAAAGGTTAGGTAATAATTCAATTTATTTTGAGCTAATTTTCTTATATTTTTATTTTCTCCATTTTTAAATTTGTGTATATATAAAAAATTTTAGACTTAAAAATTAAAAAATTACCAAATAAATTTAATTTTAAATTTAAAGTTCTTGTCTTTATTTTTAAATTTAAAATAATTTTTAAAGTCTAAACGAATTAGGTGAAATGGCACCTTAATATTTTCCTACACATTCTCCCCATTATTTATAAACAAGACTATAGATTCCCATAATCCAATGCATATGTTTTCATAAAGAAATTGGCAGCCATTTTTTATTTTTTTTTAGAAAATAAAACACTAGTGAACAAAAGAAAAATGCAAGGCTAGCTACTCTTTTCATCAAATATAAATATGATCACCTTTAGGAAAAAGAATGAGTGACAAACATTGTCAAGCTCATGGATGATGGATGACTCCAGGCGATAAGCCTCCACAAAGTTGTTTATGTTTTTCTACTGGATAAGTCTGGATATAAAGATAATATATTATAATTGATCGATTTATCATTTTTTTTTCTCTTTTCGTTTACTTTGTCCTGGCATTTCAATCGTACTAGAATCACGATCCTTTATAATTAGTTTTCAACTAGTATGTTTAGCTTTTAAATTAAAAAATGTTTAATTTTTATCATAATATAATGCTGAAAGTACAAATTTAAAGATCGTGTTGAACACTCGATCGTAAATGGATTAGAATGTACCAGTTATATTAAGAGGGTTTTATTTATAAATATTCATTAATCAAATCTCGTTCGTTTACGGATGTGCTTTCTTGGCCTTCAAAGTCTTTTTTTTTCTAAAAAAAAAAGAAATTTATCATTCTGTTGAATATATAAATTATAAACTATATAGAATACTGAAACCAAGTACATCACTAAGGCATATCTTGTAACCAATAGTAAGGGCAGTAATAACCCCAAAACAAGTCATTGTCAGCACCCAAGTAACCACTTAGAGGGTACTAGGTCAGCATAAGAGCAAAATTAAAAGAAGCAAATACCACTATTGGACATTTAAACCAGAACACACGTGGCTGAAGACCGATCAAGGAACAGCCAAACACATAGCAAACATTAACAAATGTAAAACAGTGACCAGTTAAGTAATTGCAGCCAGGCAAAGTGATTTATAGTTGTAGTTGTTTAGATTTTGGATCTTTCCTTCATTTCCCACACATCACTAACGCCTTATTAGATAAAATTAGTTATAGGAGTAGTTTCCGTTCTATCATTTTTTTTTCTTTCTATTCGATCATATAAGATCATTATAAAACGATAAAGTATTTTATATATCCAACTATTTAACGCAAAAAATCCCAGGTCAGTTGATTCAATATAGGTTTATGTTATTTGTTATGGAAAATATTCTAAAAGTTTGATAGAGAGTTACTTTTGATAAATAACATTCCGGCAAAAATGAGACATGATATGAAAAACCAATGAAAAATGATATTTAAGAATATTGAAGTGTAACTCTATTCAAATGTTCTTTCGATGACTGTTATCGAAAACAAGTGATAGAAAGTTTCACCAAGTGGTATTTTTGAGAAAACTATTTTTTTTATGAGTTAGCTTCAATAGGGGTTGGTTTGATGATTAATTATAAAGATGCAATTGGAGGTGCTAAAAAAGAAATTCGAGATACATTAAAAAAATGCCGTTTCAGTGGAGTAGACACAAATTATATAATTCGATCGGTCATAAAAAATCTATAAATAAAATATTCTACAATCATTTTTCTTTTAGATTGAATTAAAACCACTCAAATCCTAGTACATTATTTGTGTCACACACATAATGACTAGTGGTTTGAAGGTCACCCACTTTTAATGAATTTCTTTTTCTTTTGATTTATATTTTTGCATTTTCTCTCAATCTTTTAACTTTTTTCAATCTTTATTTTTTCTCAAATTCTACTCTTTCCAATCCGTATTTCACAACCTAAAACAAAATACTTTATATTACCATAATGGACATTATTATCAAAAGTTATAATTACTATTTTTATTAATATTTAAACAATTCTATTAAGTTTAAAACTATAAATATTAGTTTGATAAAAAAAAACTCACAATTGAAATATGAATTATATGTCTCATGGTCAAAAAACTTATTTGTTAATAGAGTCTAGCATGAAAGTATAATTATATAGATTAGAATTTATAAAAAACACACTAATATAATTTTTCACAATTAATAAATTGGCATGTCCGGTATGATTAGTTGTCATAATAACTTTTAATCTTAAGAACAGGTCTTAAAGAAAATTTTATGTTATTGAGAAGTAATAGAATGACTAACAACTCCTTGTACTAGCCTGTTTAACCCATCTTTTTGAATAAGTTAGACTATTGATGCAATCAACCCACAAATTCATTTGGCATATCCCGTTTTAATTTATCAAAATTTGGATTTGTAACAGGGTAAGATAGGCCAACATGTAGGGTTAAATTTTTTAAAACTTGGTAGAGGATAGAAAAAGATTAGGAATAAGAAAGTTAAAAACTATTAGGTGAATAGGTAAAAAGGACAATAGTTAACAGATAATTAACTTATTTTAATTTAGATATATTATTTTATTATCCAATATATTATATAATATTAACAATATATATTTTATTATTATCGTTTTGCTTAACTAGAGTTGAAGTTGAATAAATTATCTTTAAATTTTAATAACCATTATGATTTTAAATACAGTGGTGGTGGAAATTAGCCTGGAGGCCCTAATCACATAAATCATAGATTAAAATCAAATGACATTTTCACTTGGTAATTAATTTTCTTTCAATAAATTGCTGATGAGGTCCCTCAATTATCCTGGCGGTGTAGCTTTCATTCCGTCAACACCCAACATATGCTCTCATGGGGTCTACTCTTACGTTGGCTCACTGTCGCCCATTTTGTTTATATATTCTAATTTTAAACGGATAATGTTATCCAGATAAGCTTAAAAGAAATATATATAGCAGGTAACTATTTATTTAGATTATATTTTTATTATCATGTGAAATATTTATAACTTTGTTAATATTTTTTTTATTAAAAAATTTAACCAATCACTTTTAATATAATCTTCTTTCACGATTATCATGGACCCTCTCTCATGAAAATATCTCCTCTTCTTCTCTCAATGATAATATTATGCACCTTTATAAATTCAAAGGCTTTTAAAAGTGAGTAAAGTAGTTCACCTTAGACATCGTTCACCTTTTACAATTATATATTTTTCAACTACACATCTTAAATACCACTCTACGTGTTTCCTTTTATTAAAAAGCATCAACCATATATAGAAGTCGAATTTCATCCACCAGATTTTATAGATGTATTATTAATATTATTAATATTATTATTTCCTTTTACTAAAAATTAAAAAGGCATCAAGCTATCTCCGCCTTCTTCCTGATATAACGCAAGGATATAATAGTGGACTTTGCCCAAGTTCATTGGCTTTATTTTATGAGTTTAATGAGTATGAGTATATATTTATGGTATAAAATAATTTTATATTATTATTTAATTATAAATTATTGGTTAAGTTATTTTAAGATAATTATTTTAAAAATTAATAAATTTATTATAATAATAAATTGTAATTAATGATTGAGTAAAACATTTTATATTATGAATGTAGAATCCTTTTACTCTTATTTTATTTTATATTTTTATATTTTTTTACAAGATATATTTTTATGTTAGGAATGGGATAAGTTGTCTACAATATTGACAGACTTGAGACTTTAGTAATAATTTGTAATAACAATTATATGTAATTTAATAATAAAACACCTGTTGAGGGATACCCTCGGACTAGGTTTGTTTCTCCTTTTTTGACAACGAATAATAATTATAAAAAAAACTTACGAATGTGTTCTGCCTTAGTAATTATAAGTGAATCTCTAACCTTGGTATCACTGCATGCACGTCTTTGTTTGAAGTTAAAAGAAAATTAATCATCACATTTTTAATAAAACACATATTTAAAGTTTATCTCTCACAAAAGTTAATAAAATTAAACTCTAAACCAAATAGGTTATCCGGTCCTAACCCAACCATATATAAGTATAATTTAAAATATATTTTTTATCCTCATAAATATAAAAACATTTAAAAAAATTTCTTACATAATTTTAGTATATTTTTCATTCTTATAAAATTAAAATATATTATTTTTAAAGTTAGAAATAGAATTCAAAATCTTAACTTACATGTATGACTTTTTTATATAAATTATATTCATAATTCAATGTAAAAAATATTAATTTATATCGATTATATATATATATATATATATATATATATAATTTGTGTAAAAAGTCACTATTATATATTTAAATTTATTCAAACCTACATCCGAAATTAAAAAATAATATATTTAAATTTTATGAAAATAAAAATATACAAAAATATTTTATGAAAAAAATTTAAATTAATATTAATATTAATATTTATATTTATGAGTACAAAAAATATATTTTAACTTATTTGGTACTATTTGAAGTCCACCATGTGCTCCCAGGTTAATGGGTCATGCACCTACATGAGACAAATCGAGTTTCAATCCGGCGTATCTATTTTAGTATTTTTGCACTCCTCTCCTCTTTCTTTCCACACATCAATATAAAATATAAATACTTCATAGATTTATAATATGCTTGAAAATGAAGCGGACCTTGGATGCGTGATGCCCTTTTCTTTTCCCAATTTCCTTGTTATATTTTAAATGAAAACGATAAGTGTTTGTTTTTGTTGTAAGGCTTTGCCTATATTTTGAGATGATTCTTATTTGGATGTAATTTATCAGGGATACTTGCATTATTATTTGACATATGTAAAATAATGAATCATAATAAAAAAAAATTTATACTAATATTAAATAGAGTAATTGTACTAAGTGAATTAATTATATTTACTTAGAGACATATAAATTATATTACACTCCTTTGATTTTAAAAAGTATATTTTATTTTGTTAGAAGATAGAATGTGTTAAGTATATTCTAACATAATTTAAAGAAAATTAACATCATGAACAAGTTTTTCTAATGACATATTTTGCTATGAATTTTAATGTTATCAACTAACTTTAAATATAGTATTATCAATTTTAGAAATTTAGAAAATAAAAAGAAGTTTTAAACACCTCACTATGGGTTTTGAAACTTAAGCTTTTGCTTGTGTAATTTCAGTAAATTTATATATTATATAATTAATATTTTATAAAAAAAAATAGATATTTGGTAAATACGCTTCTAAAATATTCACTCCATATTTTAAAATCTAAAGTCAATAACTAATAAGAGTTTAAATCTAACCTGATTTTGTTTAAGAATGTCAAAGAAAGAAGAATTAACTTTAAGAAATTCGTTCATGTTAAAATAGACTAAAATAAACCTGATATTAATGTCTTAAAAGGTATAACAATGTGAAGAATGCGCGCAACTTATCAAATTAAAGTCTTAAATCGAAAAAAGAATTTTACCATTGAGAGTATTTATATCCTAATCCAGCTTGAACATAATTACCAATATCCATCACATGTTAAAAAAATAAAGAATTATAATAAGTGTGTAAAAATAAGATGAGGGGCCTCATAATTGCCAACTAAAAGTACTGTTTAATTAAGAATCTTTTGGAATTAGTAATCACACGACAAGGATGAGGGCCTCATAAGCCATAACTAGTCACTAGGACACTTGTTGTGATGCTGATGGAGGAATGCACGTGACAGACACCATCCTGAAAGATTGTTAATTGGTTAATATATATGGTTTTGCAGGAGAATTCAATCAGTGTATCCCATACAGACATTCCTCCAAATCTGGAAATTGGAATGTTTTAGACTCAGACACAGTCACTTAAATTGTATCCAAAAACATTAAAGTGTTCAGTGTCTGCCATATATATATACTACTATCAGATTTGGATTACATACTAGAGAGTTGCTGGAATATGCCTCGGATCTTCCTTTTGCACCACTTGGTGATCAGATATTGGGAACTGCATGCAGACATGCAGCCGTTGTGATGGTGTGGGCCCCACTATATGGTTTGGTTCCTTGAATGGCATAAATATGGACGAGTAACATTATAATATGGGTGAGTTCCTTGTCTTGTGAATTATGAACAACTTGGAGGAATGAATGAAGGAATATAATTTAACTAATATGGTTGGAGTGAAAATGAGTGTGGAAAGAAATTATTTAGAGAAAAATATGAAAGAATTATGGTGGTCCTATAAAATTTGTCATGTTATAGTCCATATAAATGTATCTCTTTTATATGATTGGATTTCTGATTGTTCCTAATTTGTATGCAAAATATACACAAGATTGTATTTTTTTTTCATGTTCTATTCAAGGCTAGAAATCATGTGTTTGGACGTGAGCATTTAAAATTCTAAGAAATTTTAAATTTAAAAATTTTAAATACTTCAACTTAAATTCTTTTATTTTCAAAATTTTATGATTGGAAAAAAAATTAAAATTGTGAGGGTGAAAGAGAATAAATGTAAAGGGAAGAGAAGATATGATTGGTGTTCTTCGAAAGAGAAGAATATTAATGCGGCATGGAGAGTCGCAACATTCGGTCAACGCGCAAGCCATGATCCAAACTCTTCGCGTCGGCATGCACCTCCGTCACGTGATGGGTAGCGACAGTTGCTCCCCTAGCTAGTGGGTGCAGTTGTAAGTGTCCCCCTACATCCACACCCGATCAATGCTCTGCGAGCTAGACGGTATTTCTTGAAGAAGATGATCATTGGCATGAGAGAAGAGTCATGAGTTTGAGAACGAGATTTCGGGAACTTTCAGGTAGAAGGGAGGATAAAAGTTATAAAAGAAATATACGAATATTTTGGGAGATTCTTCTATTAAAAAGAAAATTTTAATTTCTTATCTTTTATAAGGAAATTAAAATTTCACATTTTTAGTTGTTTAAAATTTTATTTTAAAATTCTAAAAATTTAAATTCTTCATAAAACAAACATCCAAACAATGAATTTTAAATTATATAAATTTAAATTCTCTGATAAATTACTTTTTTCATTTAAAATTCTTTATTGAAACGCACTCTAATAGTTGGGAAATAATTTGAAGACTCTGACGGACTATTTTGTCATAAGTAAAATAATTGTTTAATCTTGACATACCTTATCAAAGGAGAGAGCCTATAAAAAGCCTTAAAATTGCACATTTCAAGTATGATTTCTATCTTAAACGCCTTATATACCTTTGACTTTCATTAACTTTAACATCAAAGTTATTGCAAGTGACCTTAATTTCTCCCTGCTTTGGGTAGGAGCCACACACAACCACAATAGTCATTCAAAAATTATATCGAAAGCTTGTCAAGAGATCGTGCTGTATAACTCAAGTCCAACCGAACAAAATGATAACTCTATAATTCACTCAATAATTCTATAAGAAATAATTCTTCAGTATTCTAACTGCTATTCAAGTAAAATTCATCTAGAGGTGCAATGCATTTCTGTTTCAATCAATCAATTGACAAACTGTTAAGTTTCTTTCTATTATTTTTTATTCGAGAGACTTTAGGAAATAATTCTTTTTTTTGTCTTTTCAAAAGATATTGTAATTATTTAACAAGATGGAAATTTTTTGGGGTTGGATTCAGGCTCTTTGAATTCTATGTGGACAAACGATTCAAGATTTAAGCACGGAGCACATTAAATGCAGCAGTTGCTTGCACCGTTTTAACTCGTTAGGAAGTTTCTCTTTAATTTCTTTCTTAAATCATATATAACCTTCATTTATTTCAACGAAAAGTGCACGCCCTCTAGATGGAAAACATCAACATTACATTCAATTTTTGTTGCTTTTTACTACACTTCATGCCAATTGAGAGAGGTATGTTTTCTATTGTCTTTTATTTTTCGGATCATATATGTAAGTAAATTATCGTACATCAATTAAGTTTTAGTTTTTTTCCGGCCCAATGTAACAGTAAAAAAACAGAAGCATTATCGTATAGTTTTTTTTTCCTAGTCCAGAAATAGAAGCATTGTTCATATATCTTTAGTCGTCGACATACATAGATAATTTGTCCATTATCCCACATAAGAATTAGTACTACAGCCATCATTAAAAAGCAAACACAAAAAAGAAGAGGTAAAGCCTTTGGGTTAAGTTTATCAAATGGGCAATATCACAAAAAATCAAAGCTAACAAAAGAAATTTCTTCGTTGATATAGCCTATTTGTTGTTTGGTTTCGTCAATTATTACTAAGGCAGTGTATTTATTAGCCTGCTCTTGAGTATTCACAACCTTATGATATAATAGACGAAAGGAAGCTAATAACAAGAGAGTTTTTTGAGTGATTCTTACGAGCATACCAAGATAATTGGTACTTAAGAAACTTTCCAGCCATCTAAGTTATTTTTGGCGGTTTACATTACTCATACCGTGGTAAATGTTCCTGGCTAAAATTTCAAAGACATGGAAACGCGTGATCCCTTTTCATTTTGTCTTTTGTTAGGTCATTGCCAACACCCCATCTTGAGTTTCTAAAACATTGGTGTATTCCTTGCTTTGAAAAAGTAGCTTGAAACAGTAAGTGATTTTTTTCTAAAATAATCACCCAGTGTAGAATGATTTAAAAAAAGATGTGTATTCTATGTTTCATACTTTTGAAAACTAAATTATCTCAGTATTCACATTCAAAGGTTGTTTTTCTCTTTTTTAAATGATTGAAGAGAATGGAAACATAGAACACAGATTTGTATTAGTAAAGACAAAACAGCATGTCTCTTATACATATCTCATTTTGAATTTTTGAAGCTACAGGTGTATATTGTATTGCTTCTTCAAAGCAGCACGTACATTACTACACACATATTCCTGAGTCCCCTTTTCCAAGTCTGGACCTTATTATCAATGAGTTTTGAAGCACCAACCCAAGATAATCCAAAGGAAAAAAGTAGAATTACTTTTATTAGCTACAATTGGAAACAGTACCTACACCAGAGGATCTGTTGCTGATCGAATTTCTATGCTAATAGATCTATGCAGATCACATCAATACACAATTTTTTTTTCTTTCTTTTGAGGATCTAAAAAAGTCTCCTCTAGCATAATCCTTTCTCAAGTCTACCAAATATCCAATGTATAAATTAATTAACAACATTAAAAACTGGTAAGCCTGAATATTACCTTACCGTAATATTAATAGGACTATAGGAGTTGTAAAAGTAAAACCATAAGAAATGTCATGGAGAGAGCTCTTGCACGGTGACAAGGCTAGGTTGCCATCCCAAACCCCTATATGATCTTCCCTCTGGAAGAGGTGGTGAAAAAGGTTTCTTCACTTTAATTCCTTTTCTTCTTGAATATCTTACTGACTTATCCTTGCCAACATAAAAATCCTTTGCAGAGCAATGAACTTCTATATCTTCTCCACCTTGACACACATCCATCTCTTCATTCACTTTCTCTTTCCCTAGAATGTTTGGCTCTTTAACTTCACAATTCTCATGAATTTTGCATTCACTAGGAGATAGAGTTGTCCTTGTGTTAATCATCTCATTTGGCACACTGAGTTTGTCATTCTCTTTTGGTTTGTGTCCACTAGGAGACCTAATGATGTTTGCCTCCAATGTTACCACACCATTATGCTCTTTGGTTTTGCATTGCTGAGGATGTTTACGCTTCAGCTTCTCCACATCTTTGCATGAGATTATGACATACTTGTGACCAAGCAGCAAATGCTCTTCAGGCCCTAGCACTGAGTGATGAGGAGCCATGAAGACTTGTGCTCTTGCAACACACATCCCGGGATACTTCGCTGTCAACTTGGATGCCGGAAATGCATCTTGTAGTCCACCCTGATGAATCACCCTTACATATAAATCCTTTGATCTCAAACCAAAGTCAGGGATTGTCTTGGTTCCTCTCACTTTGCTCTTTCTTCTTGGATTTTTATCCACTAGGCCTAACGAGTGAACAACATGCTTCAGCATAGCTTTCAACTTTGTTTGTTTTTGGATTGACAAATGTAAGTTTGCTAGTTTTTGTTATAAATGTCAGTTGACAAAGCGTTCAACTTAAAGTTGTGCAATCCAAATGTTTCATCCTCGCCATAATGTTGGCAAGGAATGAATGAGCATGAGAAAGTGAAATACTGCTTAAACTTCATATATATTATAGGTGATTTTATTTCTTATGGCCGGCTGTGTAAAAACTTGAAATCTTCACCCCATAAGAGTGATGAAAACGAGGCTTTACATGTTCGATATTAACTCCATCACTAGTGGCTTGTGTACATTCTTGTATTAGGAACTTACTACTTTTGATATTTTCTCATGACATAGGTCTAACGAAACAAGCACCATTTGAAAATAAATATCCTCCAAGGAAAGATAATGCCAAGTTAGTTTCAGGTTGTTCAACATATCTGTAGTCACCAAGTGGTTGGCCTCATCGTATATAGTCAAGGAATTTCTGCCTTCCTTGTTACTTTCTTCACAGTAGCAATTGTTTCGCCATCAGAAAGAACATAGAATAAGCCATAATTCAAAGGCCTGAAGGTTTTGTTGGTCCCTCTGAAATATTTCATTGAAGTAAAAAGGAAAAGTAAATTTACCTTTTGATTAAATCTTGCATTTATGCAAAATAAATGAAGATAAAATGGACACTACGTTACAGGTGAAAGAGATACAATTATTCAGGAAAGTCTTGTATGGACCATGTTATCCATTTATTTTACATTATCAGAAGAAAGAAAGAAAGAAAAAATGAATTCCAGCCATAGACACGGTCAAAGAATTTACAATAATTTACATATCTTGTTAAATCAATTGAGCTAGATCCCATTAACTTTCAGTCGTAGATATGAATAAGCACTTTGTTGTATTCCTGAGTCTCCAACATTGCAATAAAACAATTTCATGAACAAGTGATTTGAAATATTCACCAACTACATACAGTATAATTTGAATTGTGTTCCATCTACCGTTGAACGTGTCACTGAGAAGTCGGATATTGATAAACAGAAGTCTACTGGGAATGTTAAACTATGGTTCTTTTTACATCAAAATCAAAATATATTGCAAGACGTAGCCCCATTTATACATCTACTGTTTCACCCTGCAGAAGCCAGGGATATTCCATTTTATGTATTAAACCTACAAAAATGATCAGAAAATTACATTTATACTTATTAATATGCGTTTAGGTATTTTATATATTTATTGACAGGGTGCAGTAGATTGTATAAGCTTAATTTTGTTCCAAAAATAAACCTTTTTTCATCATGTAAGTTCTTTCTTAACATTAAAAATTACCCACTTATTTGAAAACTCCAATTTTATAGACTTCAACATGAGTAAAGTGCCATCAAACATGGGCAGGTGGTATTCTTCAAAGAAAATTCTTCAAAAGGTTACAGTTGAAGGTATAAAATGAATAATCTATACAGTCACTGGCAGTATGACATTACATCTGACGCTTATCAGCATATTGACTATGAATACCTCCAAACTACCTAGTTGCATGCTTTTGCATCTGCCTTAGAACCTGTAGGGTGAAATCTTTCTGAAGCCGCCATGCATTTTAAACCAAAACTTCTGCAGCTTCCTTTTCTACTGAAAACTTCACCAACTTTCTTGTATAATGCTATAAATACATTGGTCAGCAACAAGAAAAAAAAGTTGCTGCCTCACTGTACTGCCTTTAAAAAGCCAGAACAAAAATAGATTATCTGATGTGTAAACACAAATCATGCCATGGCATCAGCCTGTTTTCTGGTTAACCGTGCATACAAACCATCTTTTAAGAGAAGTTCCCTGTGACTTCCCATCTGCTTGAACAGAAGTTAATGAAAATTATGTTTCCGATTAGGGCAAAGAAAGGATAAGCATAGCTTCTCATTCAAACACATAAAATCCAAACAGTTTCAGTAATGCTTGGGATGTTAAAGAAGCCTTATTCTACTTGTAAGTTCAGTGAGGGCAACTGGATGCGAGTTTTATGTGCACATTATCGAACAAACAGATAAAAATAAAAAGGATGATCCAATGCACGAGGTTCCCACCATATGGGGTCTAGGAAGGGTAGATATATGCAGTCTTTTTCCAGTAAGAAGAAAAGCTGTTTCCAGGATTTGAATCAGTGACCTCTAGCTCACAAGGCAACAACCTTGCTGATGCACCAAGGCTCAGCCTAAACCAAATAAAAATATGGCTACATACAATTACTGTTTTCATGGTCCTATCCTATGCCATATCCATCATGATCCAGTAGAAGAGTTTGCGGAGTCAAATTCATTAACAAAGAGGACATGTATAACCTTCTAAAGTCTAAACCCAACTTTTCATTTGAGTTTTACACTGTTAAAAAAAAGGCTGATGGAAATTTGAAAATTTTAAGGATAAGTTTCAAAAATGAATATTTTAGGGCATTCAAAATGAATCAACAGTTTACCAACCTCAATAATGTGACCACCATCCATCACCACAATCCTGTCAGCTGCTTGTATGGTAGAAAGCCTGTAAGACAGGTCATACACTTCAAAACTAATAGTTGGAATACCACTTAATTCAGTTAATTGACATCGACAAGCAAATTATCACCTGTGTGCAATGACTATGACACTTCTTGTTGCAGAGTCACTTCTAACAGATCGAAGAACACCCTACATATTATGGAAACTGAAGCATCAATATCTTTGCAATCTTTCTCACACTTTAATATTTAACGTGTCTAATTGCCATCTGGCTTCTAGTAGTTTCAGAGGCACACCTTGACATTATGCTCACTTTCAGCATCTAGTGCACTAGTGGCTTCATCAAGGATCAATATTTTTGGGTCCCTAAGAAGGGCCCTAGCAATAGCAATTCGCTGCTTTTGTCCTCCACTTAACAGATCATCATCAACAAGTGTTTCATAACCATTGGGAAGTGCTGAGATAAAGTTGTGGGCATAGGCCTGCTTTGCAGCCCATTCAATATCCTCCTGCTTTACATCTCGCGTACATCCATATCTTATGTTTGAACTAATATCCATTCGGAAGAGTTTGGGTTCCTGTACAAACATTTTTTTGGTAAGAGAAGAGCTATATATATTCACTGAATTTTGTCTATGACAGTGAGTTAAGAACCTGGCCCACAAATCCAACTCTCTCTCTCCACCACATGATGTCCAAATCTTTAAGAGGGATATCATCTATCAAAATCTGCAACAAACTTTGGGTCATGATAATATTCAAGTAACATAATATCTGCTCAGGCAGAATAACTGGCAATAGGGACTACATAACTAATTCCAGGAAAGAAACCACTAATCAATATCAGCAGTTGGGAAAAAGGGTGACTTGATCTTATTATGTTCATATTATTGAATATAAAATTAAAATATAATCTACCGAAGTATTTTTGGGTGAAAGTAATAGAGAAACGTGATAAATTACTAGTAAGAAATCTAGAATCTAAGATCTAAGCCCCTGGATTCAAAACCCACGATATTCTTAGAAGTTGGGAAACAAAAAACCATTTGCTCTCAATCCAATTATGTCATGTTAATTATCTAATTGAAGAGACGATGGCTATTTTACTAAGATATAAAGATAATTCCCTATAGCCACTTGAATAGATGTAACAAAAACAAAATAGTCCTTCCCCCCTCCAATAATAATATAAAAATCAGCATCTTTTCTTTTTCATAATATTTTCTTGTGAATTCAATATTTTTTAAACCAGCCATACAAGTCCACTCTATTTTAATGAGATAAACTAACTCTACCTGACCATTTGTAGGCTCATAGAGACGGAGCAAAAGATTCACCAATGTGCTTTTTCCACTACCACTAAGTCCAACCTATGCCACAAATCAAAGGAAACAACAGATTAATCTCTTATCATAGTGCAGAGAAGGTATGAATTTAAGAGATGAGAAGAAGTTTCTTACTATTGCAACCACCTCACCAGGATAGACAACAAAGTTCACATGTTGCACTACAGATACCTGTTACAGTAGCTGACATTAATGAAGCCAGTATAACTGACAAATAACAATGGTAATCTTAACCCCATGTAGATGCACAATCAAATTGAATATACTGGTTAAAATGTCATGCAAAGAGGGAAGAGCTGCAGAAGTTAGGATAGTAATATCCACAATACTATCTTGATAAATTGCATTGAACACACATGCATGCACAAGGTGTGTATATAGTGAGGAAGAATCCTGATACTATATTGTAAAAAAATTCAGTTTATTGTAAATAACCATCAGCATTAATTTTTATATTGAACATGCATTTTCCTAAAGTGCATGTAAGACGCTATACAACTTCACTGTGTATCTCCCCACACAACTTACACTACTAAAAATAAAACAATGTATGCCCCCCCCTTTTTTTTTAGGGGAGGGGAGTGCCTAAACTCTCAGCAGTGAACTTTTTTATTCTTATTGTAGCAGCATTCATCCTTCACTGAAGTAACAGAGGAACAAAAACTGTATAAAATATGCAAGCTTCAACTCTAAGACAAATTGAAGGTGTTAGAAATGGGGGTCTACCGTTGGCCTTGAAGGATAGTGAAAAGATACATTTAGAAACTCAATACGCCCTGTTAACCTCTGCAATGTTACCCCTGCAACAAAGTTACACTCAAACTTCAATATAGTAAAATTAAAACAAAAGCAAAAAGTTATGCAGGAATTCATCATGTTTCCCATGAGTTTCTGTTTTCTCTTATTTATTTATTGTTACAATACTGTAGGTAGAGGAATGAGAATAGATACAGATACTGGATACCTAGCACTAGCTAATAAGTATTACTATTATCACAAAAATAATAAATTGAGAGCTGCACATGACATGACTGCAGGAGTCAGCTTCATCTGAGAACCCAATCTGTTCACTGCAGGTGTCAGTAAGTTTTTTTTCTTAAAAGAAAAATCCTTTATTACTTGTGACCACCAATGTCAACCATCATAGCAAGTACCAAAAGTTTTAAAACAATTATAGATGGTATCAGTGTGAGCAGCCTTATTCCTTACAAGTAAATATGTAAACTACACAGTTTATTAAATGCATAGTTTAAGAAAATTACATTTTATCCCACATGATTCATGGGAAAATATCCATGCTCAATCTACTGGTAGAATAAGAACTGAACATGCAGGGACCATGCAGTCTCGAGATAGGTGATGACTTGACAAAATCAAAATAAGGTGTTTATTCATATGAAATATATGAGTGGAAAAATGCTTGCCTCTTTCTATGAATTGGCTGCTCGGTAAGAGATCCATTAAGTGGAATACTTTTTCACTAGCCCCAACTGATTGCATCAAATTGGATATATTGTCTCCCACCCACCAGGTAGAATAAATTAACCATTCACTGTATAATATAAACTTGGTAAGTTTCTCGGCTGTGATATGACCTGCTAGAATAGACATTCCTCCAAATAGCACAGCAATAACCTATGAGATTTAATGTTTCAATAAAAGCACAAGTCAAAAATAAAGGTTTAACTAAACTTCAAAAAAAATTATTGATTACAAATCCAAGCAAAATTTCTTCCAAGAGTAAGGTTATAGATTTAAAGGAGAAAAAAAGAAAGAAAGAGATTAATTAAAATAGATAAAATATCATGATTTTTGAAACCCTTAGCTATACCTGAGTTGAATGATAAAGAATGTTAAAGCTAAAATTCCAAACTCCATATGCAGCACTTTGTCGCAAGCTTATGTCAGCTAATTTCTCCAGCCACCACTTATACCTGTAGAGCGTAGATAGAAATGGACCAGATGCATGTGAAGACAGCAAAATAACAGGAATGAAAAATAATAAATGACACATAATTGTAACAGCATTATCACCTTCCATGTTCTTCTTCTTCTGTTCCATAAACTCGTACAGTTCTAACCAGAGAGAATGTCTCTTGGGCTACCTATGAGAAAATTGTTATCACAATGGCATTTAGGAAATATAAAACAAATTATAGTATAAGGCCTCTTATTCTACATCATTTGCAGAAGCAGTGACTTCTTGGATCAACCTTGCTGCCTTTTTCTGGTACCTATGCAGAAATATATGACCAAATCAATACCAGTGAGATAAAGAAGACAAACAAGGAATGAGGTAGAATCCTATAAGGGAACTCAAGCATCAAAATTTCTGTTTTACAAATATATAAATATCTCAATAACACTGTAGTAGAAGACAGTTTTGGGGAGAAGGCAGAGATTCCTTTAGCTTTTACAGAGTGACATTTTCTAGAAATGACAATTTTTAGAGTCTACTAATTGAATTAGTTAAGAACAAGTCAACATGATTGGCATTGATGAACATTCTGGTTGATATTTTCATCATCAGACATGCTGCCTCAACTAGTCGATTGCATGCACTAGCAATGCAAACTAATGTTCTTAAAGGATGAATTTGAAGAAAACCAACCAAGAGCTTACCTTCCATAACGTAACATAACTGCTGCTAATATGGAGCATACCACCAATGTTGATAAGCCAAGTGGCCAAGATAAAATCAACAAGTAGATTAATGAACCTCCCCCCTAACAAGATGAGAAAACCCAATTAAAGTGTCCAACATGTAAGATGAGTTTTACTAGCATTACATCTATCATAACTAAATCAACCTGAAGAACATTGCGCATTATCAAATTAAGATCATTTCCAATAACCCTTGACACTTGTTGGCAATCTGCCCCAAGCCTACTTGTCAAATCACCTACTGTTTCATTGTCAAAAAACGATATATCCTACAATAAGGGCACTGCAGAATGAGTTAAATCATACATTAAACAAAAGAAATAAAGGAATGAAGCAAGAGAGACGAGTTATTAAGTGCAGCCAAACCTGCAGAAGAAGAGAAGAGTATAGTGTTTCTCTCATTCTCTTAACCTGCACATATTTCCAAAGTTTGAAAAGTTGTATACACCAAAGAGGTGAAGAAAACACAAAGTCAAAGCATCAGGGACCGGGGGGAGGCAGCCAAATGGCCACTGCTCAAGTACTAAGTCTTAATTTGATAACTATATCTCTTATTCCATTACGCTCTGGTGTATTTTACACAAACCATAGAAATCCCCATCCCCAAATATCAGACAGAGAAACTCACCAGAATCATGTTTGCAATGCCAAAAAAGCAACCTCGTATTCCACTGAAGCACAGGAAAATGCTTGTTAAGAATGGTCACACCCCACCGGCAACATAAAAAGTTTCAAATGCAACAGAACTAAGAGCATCATTGATCATACCCAAAAAAAAAAAAGTTAAACTTTTATCTACTTAACAAAAGCATGTTTGAAAACCCGCTGAGAAATAAGAAATCGCACTACAAGCCACGTGTTCGGAAGCTCAAGCTATAACTTGTTTAGCTTCTTAACAAACAAACGTGAAAACACAAAATCTTAGTGTATGGAACCAATCACAGTACAAGAAGTCAAACATCAGCTTTACGATCAATCTCAATAAAGCAAAACACATAGAAAGACAATGCTATGTGTGTGTGTGTGTGTGTGTGTGTATTAAAAAGCAAATTCAATGCCTTTTTTTCATGGAATGTTCTTTCAGCAACATCAATTAAGAACCAAAAGAAGAAGAAAAAAACAATCACATGAGTGTCAGCAAGTAGAAGAGAGATTAGACCATACAAGATTTTGACCTGCATATTCCCGAAGCCACGCACAACAGAACCAACAACCGCACATTCCGGTGATAAACAGTAAGGTCCGCACTCTGTGCTGAGAAGATTGATGCTGTCAAGAGATGCGGTATCGAAATCTCCGAAATCTGAAAAGTGAAACCCACATAATAAAAAAGCTCACAACTTTGATCACACCTTTGAAAAACACAAAAAGGGAACAAACAAAATCAGCAAAAAAAGAAAAGGGCACGCACTGCAGCAACAATGAGAGCAGAGAATGCAGCGAAGATGACCCATCTGTCACCCGCGACAAGGTCCCACATTTTCCCGAGCGCGCGCCACACGGTCACCGGCTGCGCCACCACCTGAACGTCGACGTCGCCGGAGAACTCCCACCACCGTCCGCCGGGGAGAATCGACGGTAAAATCCCGACCCATTTCCGAATCCGCTCGAGAAGCTCGGAAGCATTATAGACTTGTTGTTGTTCTTCTCCGGAAGCTTCTGGATTGTTCGGAACAGAGACTCCGTTGATGGAGGCGCACTTGGGAGGAGGGGATGCTAGAATGCTGCGCCGGGAAGTGAAAAGAACTATTCGAGTTGCGGCAAGAGGGAAGCGCTTCTGAGAGGCAGTGATTAGAGGCGCGCGTGCGTTTTGAAGAGGGAATGGAGAGAGTGAGGATGGTGGGGTGCGTGCGAGAAGAAGAGGCATGGTGGTGGAAGAGAAGGAAGAAGAGGAAGATGGGGTGGGTTGGTTTCGGATAAAGCTAAGAGCTTGAGAGGAAGAGTGTGATGTTGTGGACCATGTGTATCGGAGAAGGAAGAACAGAGGAGAATCGCATGGTTGCGGTTGCTTCAGCTTCTGACTTGAATATGCTTGGTGCTGTTTGCTTTACCACAAACAACACATGCCATCAACCCCAAGTCATTCATTACTGCAAGTCATATTCACTTTGTTATTTTTTTTTAAATGTAATTAAAATAGAAAAATTCTATATTAGTAATTAAATATTAATAATCAATAAACTCAATAAATATTCCATATTAATAATATAATTATAAAAAACACATACCATCAAATGCCAGTATTTTTGTATTAAGTTTTTGAGAAATATTAATAACGCATTATCTCACGCTGAAATTTATTTATTAAAAACAATAAAATTTAGTGAGCTAACATTTATATTTAATGATTTTTTAATTTTTAATAAATTAGTAAAAATGTGTTTAGAGGAATGTCAGAGAATTTCTTACTAACACTTCTCTCTCGAAGTTTTTTCCTTACGTATCAGGAATTTGATGATATGGTAATGCAATTGCACACGACAGTGGTTGTTCCCATTTTAGTTGATTCCATCTGTAACCGGTTTAACTGTAGACGTGGAGCACGTGTAAAATGAAGAGTTGTCTACCAACAATTGAGTGTATTTTAGATAAATATATTCATTTTTATTTTGAAAGTGTGAGATAAGAATAAATTACTTTTTAAAAGATTAAAAATTTAAATTTATTTTTTGAATCTGTAAAAAAAATGGGATAGAATGATTTTATCATTAAATTTCTGAAATAATTTTATTATTAAGTTATTATATTTAAGAATCAATATAATATTTTATTTTATTTTATCTTTTCAGGCATCAATTAATTATCATCTTACCCTTTGATGGATAAAATGAGCATTTATCTAAAAAGTTCATAATAATAAGTATTTAGAAAATGCTTATAACAATAATTTATCATATGAATATAAATTGTTTTAGTTTAATTTCAATAAGTTCGGTGCATTTGTTTTGCTAAATTTTGTAGAGATGAAAAACGCAAAACATGGTTATGCCAAATAATTCATCATGAAATGTTTGGTTGCATTCCAGCTCATGTGTAGTAGCATTAATATTGAATGATTGATTATTAATAGGAAATTCATTTGTTGACCTGCTAACTAATGTTCTAAGCAGTTGTTCACGAGACCCATATTAATACTAGAATTCGTTAATGTCAATCAAAATACTAAGTATACTACTAATAATACCACATTTGAGCATCAAAATATGACATTGACTGAGATGAATCCATAATGACAAAAATTCTGCAATGTGTGATGTGAAGTGTCTACAAAAAGGTTCTTGTATTCACCTCTAGCTAGTAGAGTTTCTTCAAGGGACAAAACTACTTGCAAGCAAGTGCCATAAGCAACATACTGAAAGCAGAGATGAAGAAGAGGCGTGCAAACTTAACACTTGGTGGAGTTGCCCTTTAAGCCTCCTTAAGGCTGTGTTTGTTTCTGTCGTTGGAAACTATACGCCGCAGACGGAATAATATTATTAGTAGTGGATTGATTGGTACGGATGATATAGAAAAGAGTTAATTTTACAAGTTGTGGGCCCCGCATGGTAAATTCTATCTTCACAAAAATCATCTTACACGGTGAAAGACATTTTTTAGGAAAAAAATGATTTTCTAGGCAAAAAAAATTATTTATTTATATTTAATTCTCACCCTTTTTTTATCTAATATATATACCAAATAATTTTATAATATTATTTCTACTCAATTTCTCAATTATTTTACGTAAAAAAATATAATATATCATTTTATTTATTTTATATTTCTCTTTTTTTAAATTATTTTACTTTTATTTCTATTTACTCCCAATCAAACACAGCCTAAACAATATTCAATAGTTCACGTTACTACCAAACAAGTCACAAGTTTCCACTTGGGTGCTCTTTCTCAAGTCCCGAAGAAGTTCTTGTCTCACTCGGTTGCAATTGGGCTAGTTCCATACACTGACCCATTGACCCATATGTGTAGTAAGATAAGATGAGGCCCACTAGCCCATAGTCACAAAAGCCCAACAAACTCCAAACCCTAATTCAATAAATTGCTTAATCCCCAAACCCTAATTCGTGCCGCAAACAGAGATGACGACCCGATTCAAGAAGAACCGCAAGAAGCGCGGCCACGTGAGCGCCGGTCATGGCCGTATCGGAAAGCACCGTAAGCACCCCGGCGGCCGGGGAAACGCCGGTGGCATGCATCACCACAGGATCCTGTTCGACAAGTACCATCCGGGCTTCTTCGGTAAGGTGGGAATGAGGTACTTCCATAAGCTTCGCAATAAATTCTACTCCCCCATCGTCAACGTCGAAAAGCTATGGTCTCTCATACCCCAAGACGCGAAGGAAAAAGCCCTAAAATCGAAGGACACTGCCCCTCTAATCGACGTCACACAGCACGGGTACTTCAAGGTCCTCGGAAAAGGTGTTCTGCCCCAAAATCAGCCTTTTGTTGTTAAGGCCAAGCTTATTTCCAAGATCGCCGAGAAGAAGATTAAGGAAGCCGGTGGCGCTGTTCTTCTCACCGCTTAGGTTTAAAAACTGTTTTTTAATTGTGTTGTTTTGTTTCGGATAACTTTTTTGATTATATATTGCAAGTGATACATTGTGTTTTTTTTTAGTGTTTTTGTTGTTGGATTTAGGTTGATTAAAAGGTTTATGCGAACAGTTTTGACCTAATATCCTAAAACCTTGTTTTAATGAGTTGTGATAGGAAATTTATTGGAATAAGGGAAACAAATTTTGGGGAGGATTATAATTATGGGCAATATTTTGTTGCGAGTTTTGTCGATTACACCAAATTATTAGTGTTCCACGAACATAACAACGAGGGATGGAATGACCTGCAATCTTGGTGCTACTGCACTGCTTCTGAATTTGTGTGATTGAATCTTAATATTATTATTGGAAGCAAGGTTTTAGAGTGGTCGCAGTTGAATTCGTGTGATGCTGTGATATGGATTAATTTCGCAGTTGGCAGAATGTGGTTTTGGCAATGCTGCGATACTGATTAGTTTCGCAGTTGCAGGTTGTGGTTTGCAATTATGTGGTTTCTAACTCAGTTTTTGAAATCAAGAGCTTTGATTAAACTGAAAATAACTGTGGTAGTTGATGAACGCCTTCAGTAGTTTTTTTCTCTTATTATTTACATCACAGAAAATCTCCTTGTTTCATACTTTGATTAAATTATTTATCCTTGTTTTTTTGTGTGTGAGAGAAAAGATATAAAAACAAACTCAAAATACCCGAGGGAAAATAGTAGTCCCCCAACTAAGCTAGAAGAACAAAATCTGGAGGAATTAAAAAATCTTAAAAAGGAACATTGGAGTGAACGCAATATACAAGTTCATTTGCTTTTCTAAGCATATGGCATGGCACCATTTAAATTGTCTATCTTTTAGGAAAAACCAGTTAAATACTTGAATGTGAGAAACCAGAGAAGTGTTGTTATGCACAGGAGAGTTCCTCCTTAATTCAAATTTTTTTATAGCAGAGGAGAATCTAAGTCAATCTATATTGGACTTCTGTAGCATTTTTGAAGCATGCAATACAATAGCCACAGTATTGGTGGGATTTGATTGTTTGGTATTGAAAATGGCTTCATTAGTAGAGCTATTGTGACCCCAAAAATAATGGCTCCATGTACGCTGTTGCCGAGTGTTAGAAAGGAGATTAAACTTGAATGAACCATGAGAAAGGGTCCATTCAAAAAAAAAAATGAGTGTTGAATTTGAAACCAACTTGTTCCCTATGGCTTTAGCAAATAAACAGTCCTTAAAAACAATGTTTGTTCAACTACTCTTTTACCAGCAAATGCAATATAAGCATTTGGTTCGACAATAATGATATTTCCCAGCATGCCAAATCTTAAGGTTGGAAGTGAGGTGTCTTGAATATATAAGGTCATCATTTGTTTGGGAGGAGACCATCCTAGCAATTTTCCAAATAATGATCTTACATCTTTCAGGCCCCGACCAGCTCCATATAAGATGATTCATAGAGACCCTCTGTCTCCATTTATGGGCACATACGAATTCATTGGCAGATTTTAAGAGAAAAAACTCCATTTATTAGGTTCCAAAGTCAGGGCCATTAGAACTTGGAAGGTGAGGGAGGAGGCACCATGGCACTAATTCTATTTACAATTTGGTTTGGAGCGCAGTTAGGAATAGCTTGGAGATTCCAATGCCCAAAACCATACGAGTTAATATTACATAATACCCTTCAGAAGTTCAAGCCACTTTTGCATTCTCTAACATAAGGAATTGTGTCATGCCCACATTTATATTTACTAACTAAAGGCAATCTGTACGACTGTACCCAAGGTTCGATCGTTCCTGGTATATAATTCTCCCCCAGCTTTAACATAAGGAAAACTAAGTTGATTTGCCAAACCTATATGGGTCTATTATATATTATCCACGAAAAATAGGTTGTGCGTATTATTTTCTAAATGAAATAATTAAAAAGAAATGACTTCGTAGCAATTTTCATGGAATATTCTAAATGAACTAAAGCTCGTCTGTCCTCAATTCAAATATAGTACGGTGTAATGTTGTATGCTACCATGCATTTTCTCTTACTGCAATTTATTAACCAAAAAGAAAAATCTCCTACTTTCATGTTCTCTTGTTCCGTGTTTTCTAAAATAAATAAATAAAAGTTAAATAATGACTTTGTAACAATTTTTATAGAATATTCTAAAGCAACTAAAGCTTTTCTGTCAACAATTTCAAATATCATTTCATATCGTACCACTTCTCCTACTGCAATTTCATGTTTCTTCTTTTGTGTTTTTTGTGTCCTTCACAGTCGCTTTTTCATGTCCACCCCAAGTCCGTATCCTATCTTCGGCAAGGGAGGCCTGCGGTTTTGTGTGCTAGTCACCACTTAATAATTAATTATATGTATGCTTGAAAGCAATTTAACATCGTCTTGAACTTGCAATTTGTTCATATACATGAGAGAATACTGAATAATAATATCTTACCTCTTCGTTCCAATTAGTTTTGTAAATCAGCACCAAAAGAACACACGTTTGGAGGATAGTCCCTGCTATCATTCCTAACCAGATTCCCTGAAAACAAACAATTATCAACAATATTAAAGAACTGCGTACTGCCTTTTGAATTTGAAGAACATGTTAGGCTTTACTTGACCTTTATATCTAGTCATTTAAAAAAAATTACTTGACATTTAAATGTGTTCTGCTATGGCTGAAATTTTAGTATTCATTCATCCACCAATCAATATACAAAAATTGAAGCCTATCACTTATCATTTTCATTATTAAATGAATTATATATGTTAGTCCTATTAAAAGATAAGCAGTGAGATTAACAGTATATATATATTTGGAAGACTTAATTAACTATTCTTCTAAAATCAATTCTCTCTTCCAATTAACTTAAAATACATACCTCTAATTGGTTAATTTCTCCTTCACTAAATAGTATCCGTATACTTATTCATTATACATCAAAAGTATTCGTATAAATTAAGTAGAGAATTGAGAATGACATACCTTGACTCCCCAGTCAAGCTTGTAACCCAATACAAGACCCACAGGAATTCCGAAAAGGTAGTAGCATGCAATGTTTACATAGGCAACAAGAGCCTGCCATCCCGCACCAATGGCAACTCCTGCACAAAATCAAAATTTAAAATGTCACACCTACTATTAATTTTAATGGAAAAAATTATGCATTAACGTTATAAAAAAATTTATACAATCACCCAATTGCAACATTACATATGATGATTTATAATTGGATGATAGTGTAAAATAATAGGGATTGAACTCTTAATTAGTAATCAAAAGAAAAATAATGTTTGAGTTAATTACAGAATGTGAGATAAGAAATTGAAAATCTTAATTAATTTTGTTACCTGAGAGAACAGGCTGAACATTATTAATGACAATGCAGAAGCACAAAAATGGTGTGAGGTTCTTAACTAGATCTTGCCCTTCTGTGTCGTTTGAAAACAGGGAAGGGTACTCATTCCGCAAGATCATCAAAACAATAGCGAGTAAAATTCCGATCAAAACCGAAGTAATCACCGCAACCACCAGGGAAAACAATGTTGCTCTTGGGTGGCGCACCCCTAGTTCATTCTATATTCTTACATAAACCAATTATGGCTAAATAACCTCAGGGGGGTTTCTTTTAGAAACTAATTCTCAATAAGGGTAAAACATTTTCCATGGGGGGTTTGTTTTGTGTAAGGGTTTTGTCGAGGAGCATGGCGAAACACGTATTTCACTATTTCTATCGGCGAAACAGTGCATGCATGTCGCCATCAGGTGTATCAGCCTACAGCAGCGCAAGGTTCACGTGCACGAAACAGTGAGTGCATGTTGCCATCCTCAGTGGCGGAACACATGCAGTGCATGTCGTCATCCACATTGACGAAACACCAATGCATATTTTCACGTGCATGCGTTTCGCCATCCATGTCGGCGAAACACCATGCAGTAGCCTTTTCAAAAGCGTGGTTGCAGGCATAGCCATTGTTTCGTTGAAGGTGGGAGCGACCAACTCCATTTAAATTTCGGCCTCCACCCTTTCCCCCTCCCCTTTATATAAGATCCTTTTGTGGTCCAGAATACACACACTGCCTTCAAGATTTTCTATGTTTTCTACCTTCAAAGCAAATTATTCCGTTGGTGGTGGTGGCAAAACCCTTCATTCCGGCAATAACTCACTTCTTGGTCTTTGATCCAACTTTCTCTTCACTCGTGGGATCCGGGCGATCCGGGGGGGACCACCACGGCTCCTCTCTTCTCGAGAATTCATACATCCCTTATCAGTATATGGACAGTTATCTCTCGAGCACAGGTTTAGGTTTGGCCTCAATGGAAAAAAACGGAGCACCTAACAACGTATCTTCACAGACCAAGAACTACGAGATCGCCCCTTTCGTTCTGGGGTGACGGTGGGATCGTACCATTCGAGCCTTTTTTTCATGCTTTTCCCGGGGGTCTGGAGAAAATTGCAATCAATAGGATTTTACTAATCCTTCCTTCCCGAAAGGAAGAACGTGAAAAATTCTTTTTCCTTTCCACAGGGACCAGGAGATTGGATCTAGCCATAAGAAGAATAGAATGCTTGGCTGATAAATAACTCACTTCTTGGTCTTTGACCCCCTCAGTCACTACGAACGCCCCCTCAGTCACTACAAATATATATATATATTTGTAGTCTACAATTTTTATATTATTGTTACCGAAATTATTCACCATATGTTTTTATACATATATGTGTGTAAAACATTTATTCTGCAGTCATTTTTTATGTTGTTGGTGTTAGTGAAACTTTGGTAATATTTCATCCTAACAATTTTTTTATGTATTTTTTGTTTTGTTGATATTTAAATTTTTTTGTTTTTGGTATTATAGAGGTGTATAATATATTTATTTTACATATATATTTTGGTATTAGTTTATTATTAATATGTTAATATTATAAAAGTATTTATGCTAAGTTATTATTCTGTTAATATATATATTAATTTTGTGCATATATTGAATTTAACTTTTATAATGTTTATTGTGTTATTATTTGTTTAGTTTCTTTGTATGTATTTTAATTTATTTTGTATAATATATCTATCGCGTCATTAATATTTTTTATATATATTTAATTTTATTTTTATAAATGTACTTAATTTTACTATATTATGTACAAATATTTTATAAATTTTTTGTCACATATTATATTATATTATATTTTATAGTATTTATGGCATTTTCTTCATCATTTTCATCAAATATAAAACTTAAATTTGGTTCAGCTGATGATGACGTGTTATGAATGCAAGATAACATGTTTCACAACGGATTTGCAATGAAAAATAAGATAGAAAATTACATTTTAGACGAGTTGTGCCCATATATCAGGGTTAAGAAGAAATATCAGGCGAAATTATTTCTCTACTTCAGCAATCTGATTTTTACTGGATTATGAAAATGAGATATTTAAAAATAAATATGGCATTAATTAGCGTCTTGATAGAAAGATGGAGACCAAAAACATATACTTTTCACATGAGATGCGGAGAGTACATTATTATTCTTCAAGATGTATCTGTTTTATTAGGTCTTCGTGTAGATGTGTCACCATTAATTGGTTCAACAAACCTTAATTGAGCTTATTTATGTGGAGAATTGTTAGTCAGTAGAAGATGAACTTCAAGGTAGTATGATTAAATTAAGTTGGCGGGCTTAGCATTTTCTAGAATTAAATAACCATGACGGAAAATTACAACAAATAGAAAGGTTTATATGTGCATGGATCCTAAGATTCATTGAAGGTGTCTTATTTGTTGACAAAGGTAGTAGCAAAGTTTCACTAAGGTACCAGCAATTTTTACGGGACTTTAGAGATAGTGCAGCACGCATGCATGGAGAGCTGTCGTACTTGCTTATTTATACATAGAGATGTGCAGCGCCGCCACCGATTATAAAATTAATTCAATTGGAGGTATGTACGTCTTAATACAAATGTGGACATGCGTCTTAATACAAATGTGGACATGAAAACGATGTACAAGTTTGACTCCAAAGATGACTCCTTCACTAATAGAAAATAAATCACTTGGACACAGGTTAATCGTTTAAAAAATTAGATTTCATTTCAAAATAATTAATAATGTAACTTATATTAATTTATATTTTTTTCTAGGTGGCTTACGACGTGAAAATCAACATATCGACAATGATGATTTGATACTTTTTCGTCGCAAATTAGATATTATGAAACGACATGAGATAAGAACATTTAAATGTATTTCTTAAATAATAAATAATGTCATATTTCACTGAAAATAAACAACATTGAAATTATAGTGTGAGAGCCTTACACAACAAATGTTTTGTTTAGTTGGAAATGTAGCGTGGTGCGCGGTGGTGCCACTAATTTGTTTCCAAGTTCTTGAGTGGCACCAACTTGATAGAGTGAGACAATTTGGAATGCAACAACCAATTTCACGGTGTCCTTTGCACCCCTTTAATATTCATGACATAACATTGAAAGGAAAACATGATGAAAATTGGGGGCAATTGTTAGGCCCAATGATCCATCAATGGAACAATCGGGCTGATTTTAGGATTGACGATTATCCTTGACAAAAAGGCCTACTGAGCTTTAACTCCGACTATATGGTGTGATATAGGCAAAAAAACGAATATGTTTGTTGACCCTAAGAATGCAAACACAACTACATTGATATTTTTCAATTTTTTCTTAATATTTAAGTTCAAATTATTTATGAAATTTTAGTCTATTAATTTGAACACCTAATAATTGCGGGCTGAAGTTGCAGAGACATTACAGTACATGGTGTCTCCACAAGGGATAAATACATGGACAGTGGATGATCTAGTGCCGCATGTGGAGAAAATAACCATTTTATCTGAAGAGCAAGAGATAATCACTGAACTTCTGTTACATGGTTATTTATCCCTTTTACCTTTATTTGGGAATAAGGATCATCTTTACCAATATAGGAGAAATCATTATCAAAATCTTTATCAAGATAAGGGAAATACTTATTAAGTTATAAAACCAGGGTGGCAAATTTACGTAACAGGGTTCCATTTAGAAACTTTTTACGTAAATGGGTATGTTTTCAAACAATTTGCACAGAGGGTCTCTTATTTGCATGGAAGCCGCTGTTGGCTTTGGCGGTAAAGCATGACCCGCCAGTGGCAATGGCGATACAGGCTGATCCCGACATTGGCACTGGCGATACGAGCTTACGTGGACACTAAACCGTTGGTCCCATTGGCGATACGAGCCACGTGGAGTGCTTGCCGCAAGTCCAATTGGCGATACGAGCTGGAGAGAGGTTGCCGCAAATTCCATTGGCGATACAAGGGTGCTCTCGCCAATGAAATAAAAACCGTATACTTGCCAATGTTTGCCACTTTGCTTGCTTGTGTACACGTTTTCTTGCTTTAGCGTTAACTACTATGAAATGATATAATGATAAAATGATTATATATTGTTTCGCGTCTACGCTTCATTATTTACGTTTCACACGTGTCCTATTTCATTCGATGATTATATTTTTCCAACAATTTCCATCATATCGTCACCGTCATGCACATATTTTTTTTTTTGTTTCCATTTTTAGTTAGGAGTAGATTTCTTTTATTTGTGATTGGCATATTCGGCGAAGAAGAAAAAACAAGATAGACAAAATGAACAAAACAAGAAAAGAAAAGAAATTCATTAGTATTATTTGATTTGAAAAAAGAAAAATATTTTTTCTTCATAAATATTATAAAATCAAAATGCATTGTAAGGATAATTTTTGAAAAATCAGAGAAAAAAATACCTTTTTTGTTAAATTAAGGATTATTTTAGTCAATCTTTATATAATAGAGACACATGAAATATGATCTTGTATTGAATTAATAATTAATGATTTCCAATAATGTAATTGCCAAAATAAAAGAGACATGACAAAAAAAGATATGACCAATATTATTTCCGATTATATATTTTTATAATCTATACGGAATGTATTATGCTATTTTGAAAATTATAAATTTGATTTCTTATTTTTTTTGGTGATAAACCAACCAGAGAACTAATTACCTCTAGGAAAAGAATAGAATCAGAATTCATTCTTAAAGCATTTAAAATATAATCCTGAGCAAAATCATGAACTACAAAATCATAAAAAAATAGTACCCTTCATAGCATTTATTGATTCGGTAAATTTACAAATATATTTTTCAACATTATTTTATTAATGGATATTTTCTCTAGACGCAATGATCTTACGTGCGAAGCTTATACGGAATATCTCAGATAAAAATTTTCATTGCGCGTGTTGAAAATGCAAAAGTCTCCAAATTAAATATGAGCACGAGACCAGCATCACCTTTAGACTACATAAAAAATGCCGAAAACAAAAACAACCTTAAGCACTCCTTGTATATCGCCAATGAGAGAGGCGAGAGCACCCTTGTATATCGCCAATGGAATTTGCGGCAACCTCTCTCCAGCTCGTATCGCCAATTGGACTTGTGGCAAGCACTCCACATGGCTCGTATCGCCAATGGGACTAGCGGTTTAGTGTTCACATAAGCTCGTATTACCAGTGCCAATGGCGGGATCAACCTGTATCGCCATTGCCACTGGCAAGTCATGCTTTACCGCCAAAGCCAACAACGGCTTCCATGCAAATAAGAGACCCCTTGTGCAAATTGTTTGAAAACAGACCCATTTATGTAAAAAGTTTCTAAATGGAACCCTGTTACGTAAATTTGCCAAATCAGGGTAATGATCCACCAACCCGCTAGTTCTTTTTATGAGGCACAAACGGGAGAATTTATCCTGGAAGCGGAAGAGCTACTGAAAATGAGTGAAACTATCACAAGGGTTTATGTACAAAGAACGGGCAAACCTTTATGGGTTATATCCGAAGACATGGAAATGGATGTTTTTATGTCAGCAGCAGAAGCCCAATCTCACGGAATTGTAGATCTTGTAGCCGTTGAATAAAAAATCAGTGGCAAGGATTATTCTAAAAAAATACAGGATAACAGAACATGAATTTTCAGCACAAGAGTTTAATATTCTCCAATCAAGTGTTGAAACTCAAGGCATAGCCAGACAAAGAGAGACTCTTGAAGCGGGACCATATTTGTACCCACAGATGGTAGAGTGTGGTCATGGAATGTATTACACACCACCAGCATTTTCTCAGTATTCGGCACAGATGTATCAGTATTCATTCAAAGGTCAAAGTGATACTTCTGCAAGCGAACATTCATTAGGTGGTGCTGCGGAGACATATCCCAATTTTCCATGGCCTACTATGAGCCCTTCACAACACCATGATGATCGAATTCCAACACCAAATGCCCCGTTAGGTACTCAATGGAATGTACCCGGAGCAATACCTGATATGGATGAATTATTAGGTGTTGATTTACGTCACCAATTTTCTGCCGAGGCAGACCAAGTTGAATTGGGGAGACATCGTGACAAAAGAAATCCTGATGGATAGACAAGCACAAAGATGGGAATGTTCATACGGCACATCCTCACGGACATCATGACGCTTGATTTTCGTATTACTTTTTAAATATTTTATTGTATGTTTTAATTTAAATTTTCGATTTTTATTATCGTTTATGTTATGAATATTTAGTAATGGATACAGTTTATGTCACACACAAAAATATAATAATAAATAATTTTAAAAACAAACTGATAACTACCATTTTATTTAAGTAGACAAACAAAATACATGAATCAATTAATTTACCAACTTCCACATTCATATTGCATTGGAAATTGACGCCTATTGTGTCATTCTCATCAACATCTACTACATTTTTGTCGGTACTCTGATTGTTCGAGTCAATCCATCTCATTCCTTATCCTTGTTGATTTTGGTCGACCTTTCGTGCACTAATTATACTTAGATCAGGGATAAGCTTCATTCCCAAGAGACCACCATTGTGCGGAATAAGCTTGTAAGATGTGGTCGTTTGTGTAAACAACATCTATATATTGGAAATAATTCATGCTCACGTAACCACATGCAGCAATAATGTGTGTACATGGATAGTGAAGTGCATGATATTTTTCGCATTGACAACAATGGTCATTCAAGTTAAATGTCCACTTTTGTTCGCCATGTTGCGTTATAAAATTGAAGGTCTCATCTATTTCAAACCTTGTCGAGTGGATATCATAGATGCGGACGATGTGCGAATAAGCTTGTTCTTGATTTTTTTTTAAGTTCTTTAACAACCTTAGAACAATACACTTGTCTTGTATTTAATTGTCTTTAGGTTTGACGACCATGATCAACAAAGTACTTTTGACACCTACTATATGTTGATTTCACTAAAGTTGTTATCGGTATGTTGCGACAATCCTTCAATACCTTATTTACACATTCTAAGAGGTTGATTGTCATGTGATTATATCTACGTCCTTCTTTATCATAAGTCATGGTCCATTTTTCCTTTGAAATGCGATCAATCCATGTTGCACTGACTATACTCAATTGACGAAATTTTGATCAAATGTATGCTTGCAAGGAATGTAGGTTGCATACAATTAGTTAGCAACAACAATTTTAAGTATATATGATACTTAAATTAACATCATATTATAAATTAAATCTTACCCAATTTCTTCAACATTTCTTTTTGTTTGACATTGTTGAATTTGCGATTGAAATTGTTTGCTATGTGTTGGACGCAGTAAACATGATAAGCGTGGGAAGGTTGTCAACTAAATGCTTCGTTAGCAACAATAGACTTTATACTCACGTGACGATCATATATGAGATAAATACAATTTTTATCTGTCACGTGTTTACGTAAGTGTGCCAAAAACCATGATCACGTTGTTAACGTTTCACCTTCGACTACGACGAATGCTAAAGGTGGAACACCATCATTTTCATTTTGTGATGTGACCATTAACAGGGTCTCATGGTATTTCCCATATAAATGTGTGTTGTCAACTTGTATGATTGGCTTACAATAATTAAAAACCTTTTTACATTGACCGAAAGTCTAAAATACTCTATGAAACTGACGGTGTTCACGATTCACCCTATTTCCAACAATAAAATCGTCATGCAGTATTTAAAAATAGGACCAAGGAGAATTATTTTGCATGTGTTTTAGCCACGATGAAAGTTTGGTATATGACTTTTCCCAATCGCCATATTCAATTGCAATCGCTTTTTGTCTCGCCATCCATGCTTTTTTGTACGAAATCTTATAGGCAAATTCACTGTTTATCTTTTCTTGAATCAAAGAAACTTTTATTGATGGATCTTCTCTAATCATGCTTGTTAATAAAATTAAAAAAATTTAAATAACAAAAAACACAAAAGTGGGATAATATGAATGTTTATCTTTTCTTGAATCAAATAAACTTTTATTTATGGATCTTCTCTAATCATGCTTGTTAATAAAATTAAAAAAATTTAAATAACAAAAAACACAAAAGTGGGATAATATGAACATTAAAAATGTACCGACTACACAAGTGACAATTAAATTTGAATCAAGTTTGTCATGATCTTGTGTCACACTCATATTCAGATATGTGTGGTTCATCCCACTGTGTCACTTTCCATGAATCAGTTTTTTTAGATAAAATTGTCTTCATATAAAAAGAGAAAGGATACCCTGTGTTTTTTTCGAGCAACAAACGATATATTTGTCTAATTTGGTTTCAAGAACTTTAAAACTTTAATGCACCTTTATGAACATTAAAAACGTACCTTCTATACAAGTAGCAATTAAATCTGAATCAAGTTTGTCATGATCTTGTGTCACACTCATATTCAGACATGTGTGTGGTCCACCCCATTGTGACACTTTTCATGAATCAATTTTTTTAGATAAAAATGCCTTCATATAAAAAGGGCAAGGACACTATGCGCTTTTATTTGGACAACAAACGATATATTTGTGCGATTTGGTTTCAAGAACTTCAAAACTTTGAAGCACCTTTATAACATATTATTTCAGTGTATTTTTTACAACATCTTTACTGTCAAAATGCATACTAACATATAATTCTTGCCCAACCTTAAAACTCGATGGCATCTCCAAACCGCAAATATCCTTCTCACCAGGATGACTCCAATTGATATTGCTATAATACAAAGCATCATTTCAAAATGGATTTTGAATTCCTTCTATACCTAATACTTAAAAAAATAAAATTCAGGTCAATATCACAAAAATATTCATTTACCATTAAATATAATTGTTATAAAATGATTAATGCATTCAACTATTTTTTAATTTAATTAAATATACCTTCTCTTGGTTGAACAATTATAACTGGTTCAACCATGTGAATGACTTCATCATCTGTATCAGATATATCATCAATATTATCATCTTCATCTAAAAACTCTTCAACGTATGAATTAGACACAAGATAATCAGCATCATCATTTAAATTGTTTACATTTGTTGACGATTTCGACTCATTATTAGATAAATTATTTTCACATGATTTATCAGAATTTGCTGAATGAAACGTAAAACCACCAGCAACATCTTTTTCTATGTACAATTTTATAACTGACATTTATTTTTGTTGTTGAGAAACTTTGATCAAAA